>NW_028258381.1:28282191-28435329 GCF_053883595.1 Heterocephalus glaber
TTTTAGGGAGGGTATTTGTTTTGACAACTGATTACTTCTCTAAGATGGCAGGGATGAAGAATAACAAATCATCTGAAAACATTTCAATTACTTTGCTATTATAAAACATTTTAAGTTAAATGTTATAAATTACCCAAGCTACCTAAAGCTCCTGCTATTATATTCAGCAAATATCCACTGAGCATCTACTTTACTGCTGATAGTGTGGATCATGTTAGAGTGTTTCCACAGCATGTGTGAGGCCCTGGGTTTGATCACCAGCAATACATACACACACACACACACACACACACACACACACACACGAGGAAGATGCCAAAAATGACATTAAATACGGATTTATTGGGACACACTAAAAGGGTTAACAACTGTATGTTCAGAATTTTGATGCAAAGAGAAAATGATGTATTGTAGATGTATCAATACACCATACAAGAGAGCCAAAAATACTTTTAATTGTAACAAAGGTTCAAAAATAGTGGCAAAATGAGGTGGACAAGAAGGTACAGGCCAAACTGAAAAGATCAAAAAAGTTTTCATACAGGATTCCATGTATGAAATGTTGAGTTTTTCTAAAAGAGTAAATAAAATAATACATAAAATAAATTTTAACATAGTGCTTGCTTCATATTAACCACTCAAAAATGCTAGAATCTAGTCAATAATTGGTGTATTAAAAAATTGAATTACATCTTATTCAGATACTAAGGAAACACTATCAATAGATGAACACTGAAGCACACAACAAATTTCTACCCAAGTCCCACTCTCACCACCTTACACTTAGCTTATATTATAAATTTAACACTTTTAAGACTGTTTACAAAGCATTTAAACATATTTTGTGATCCATGGGCTTCATAGGATCAAAAAAGAAGTGCAAATAGTTCTTTGGGTTACTCAGGCCTGATCTTGATCTCGAGGCAAATGACATAAGCAGTAGATTCAGGAAGTCCCATGGTAGTCACCAGATTATCAAAGCATCATTAGTGCTTTAACAGCTAAAGGAAAGAGTTCTGGCAAAATGAAGGATGCAAGGCTAGAAGGTCAGATTTCTCCGAAAACTACTCAGAAGGACCTGCCACTGTCTATGGATGAACCACAGTTCAGGGTCAATACACAGTACTCGGAGTGGTGACAAGTCTCAGCTGACCTACTTAGTCACATCCCAAGCTGATCTGATAAGTTCTTGACCTCATTAGCTAGGTCCATTCTAATGACAAGTTGTCACTGAAATTCTCATTTCCAGCAATCTTACACTTATTTATAGGTAACTGTAAATTGTTCTCTTTCACTAGACAGTAAGTTTAATGAAAGGAGTGGCCAAGCCTACTATTTTACTCAACAGCATGTCTCCAGTGTGTGACACAAGGTAGGTAATTAGTATATATTTTTGAAGTAATTTGAAGGAATAAATGGCAAAATAAATCAAGAGGCTCCTGGAGTTCAGGCCAATCATTCTTGCAAACTGCAGATAGAGGGATGCTGAGCTGATTCTGTATAGTATCCAGAACCCTGGCCAGGATAAAGAGCTTGGGAGTTATTTGCCCTGAGGCCTTTCATTGCAAATGCTGATAATGTAAGAGGTGAGGTATTGAGCCAGAAACAGATTTCTAAGAATAACAAGATGAAGACTCAGAAAACTGGATGAGACATAGAAGTAAAAGATAGAGAATAGGCCAAAAAAAAAAAAAAAAAAAAACACCTTCAGAGATGAAAAGAGTAGCTGCTGAAGCTCTGTGAAGACTCCAGAAGTCTCCAGCAGGAGTGGTTTAAGAAATTGTGTGCCTGAATGAACAAGGGCAACTGCAGATTCAGAAATGTGGAAAGGTAAAGAAGGGGTTTCCATGAGAGAACTATACAAACAATGGCACAGGGTTGGAAAAAGAACAAGTGGATTGAAAAAACATACCGGTTTGGTTAAATGAAATATTGAAAACAAAGTTCAAAGACTCAATTGGAATCTTTTTTTTTTTGTACCAGGGATCAAACTCGGGACCTTGTGCTTGTGAGGCAGGAGGCGGAGCCACTAAGCTAAATCCCTGGCCCTCGATTTGAATCTTAATAGCATCCATGTTAAAGAAGTTGGGCTTTAATCAATCAACCACAGAAGAGCCTTTGCAAGTTGTGAGCAGGGGAGAGACCTGATCAAAAGTCTGTTTCCAAACTCAAGAGAGGACAGACAGTCCAAATCATTGGCCCCACCTAATGATTTTGGACTTTAGGATGGTATGAAATCATCCAGTCAAACCTGAACTTGAATTTGAATATTTTCACTGGCGAGAGACATGAGGTGTGATATTCCCTCTAGATGCCGGGCAGCAGCAGTGAGCTGCAGCTCCCAGTCATCCACATGATCGTGAAAGGAAACAAACCATGCTTTGCAATGTCATGTGTCCCTAAGCTGTTATGGTCCATAGGTTAAGTGGACTACATGCATTTTTCACTTACATTTCCAAGTTATAATGGGATGTAACTATCACAAATCAAAAAGCATCTTTATGTTTGAAGAAAGAGAGAAGGTTATGGCTTCTACAGTAATCCTAGCAAGCAAAAAAAAAAAGAGGATCGTGACCATGGAAATCACAGCAACACAAAAGGTGAGACAGTAAGACAATGCCCCCTATAATCTTAAAAACTTGTGCTGACATATTCACACATACTCTTTCTTTAAGGCAACATATATGCTGAGACCTGACACCTGCACACTTCTAGACCATCATTTCCCATCAACACTGTCAGGAGATTTTCCCTGCAGCTAGTAATACACCCCAATACACAGTAGATACCTACTCATATGCTTCGACAGAATGCTCTTCCTCACCCACCAGAATGTCTTCTCTCCACTTTCTTTTTTTTATTTTATTTTATTCGTACATTTCAGGTATACAATATAATGACATTCATCATTGGAAATGTGCACCTTTTCATAATCTCTCTTGGTTTTTATTTTTCCACCTTCCCGTGCCCTCCCTTCAACCCCTCCATCCCTCCCTATTTACAAAGACTTTGCTTCCATTTTTTTCATTTCCTCATATTAATTCCATTCCTTTCTTTCCTTTCCCCTACCCCTCCCACTTCCCCTTCCCCTTTGCCCCTTTTCTTCCTATTTCACATTATCTATTATACTCTTTAGTCCTTAATTACACTTTCAGTTTTTCACACTAGAGAATTTATACATGTGTGTCCTATTTATTTCACTTAAGAGTATCACCTCAATGTGCATCCATTTAGCTATAAATGTCTCTAATTTCTCATTTTTTATGGCTGAGTAGTACTCTATTTTATAAAAAAAAAAAAATATTTTCTTTATCCAGTCTCCCGTTGATGGCAATTGGACTGTTTCCAAGTTTTAGCTATTACAAATTGTGCTACTATGAACATGGGTACACATATATCATTGTGGTATGATTCTTTTAATTCTTTGGGGAAGATACCCAGCAGGGGAATAGCTGGGTCAAATGGGACTTCCAGTCCTAGTTCTTTGAGGTATCTCCATTCTGATTTCTACAGTAGTTGCACCAGTCTACACTCTCATCAGCAGTGGAGCAGGGTTCCTCTTTCCAACAACCTCACTAGCATTTGTTATTGGTTAATTTCATAATAGCAGCCATTCTTTCTGGGGTAAGGTGGAATCTCAGCATTGTTTTCATTTGCATCTCTTGAATGACCGGTGTTGTTGAACATTTTTTCATATATTTATTTGCTTTTTCTGCTTCTATATCTGAGAAATGTCTGTTCATCTCAGATGCCCATTTTGGATTGGGTCTTTGAATTTGGGAGGTTTGATTTTTTTTAAGTTCTTTATAGATTCAAGATAGTAGACCTTTGTCTGAGGCATAGCTGGTGAAAATATTTTCCTACATTCTGGGTTGCCTCTTCACACTGTTGGTGGTTTCTCTTGCTGTGCAGAAGCTTTTTACTAAGAGATCCCATTTGTTGATTGTTTGTGCTAGTTCATGGGCAACTGAGGATTTGTTCATAAAATCTTTTCCTACACTAATGTCTTCAAGAGTTTTACTTCACCTCTGTTGCAGCCAGTTCAGTGTTTCTGTTTTAATATTTAGATCTTTAATGCATTTCCATTTTAGTTTAGTGTATGGTGCGAGATATAGGTCTAGTATTAATCTTTGGCAAGTTGAAACCCAATTTTCCCAGCACCATTTATTAAAGAAGCTATCTTTCCTCCAGTGAAGGTGTTTGGCTCCTTTAACGAAGATGAGATGGCTGAGTGTGTCTGGAGTTGTTTCTGCATCTTCTAATCTGTTCCACTGGTCCTCAGGTCTGTTTCTTTGCCAGTACCATGCTGTTTTTATCACAGTAGTTTTGTAGTGTAGTTTCAAGTTGGGGATTGTGATATCCCCTTCCATGTCTGTGTTACCTAGAATTGCTTTTGCTATTCTGGGTCTCTTCTTGTTCCAAATGAATTTTTGGATTGTTTTCTCAAGTGAAATATGCTGCTGGGATTTCAACTGGGATTGCATTGAATCTATATAGCAGTTTTGGAAGTATGGCTGGTTTCACTATGTTGATCCTTCCAACCCAGGAGCAGGGGATGTCTTTCCATTTTCTGATATCATCTTCAATCTCTTTTTTCAGAGTGCTATAGTTTTCAGAGAAGAGGTCTTTGATTTCTTTTGCTAGGTTGATTCCTAGGTATTTCAGTTTTTTTGGATGCTACTGTGAAAGGAATTGTTTGACCTATTTCTCTCTCAGTGAGTCTGTTGTTCGTGTACAGAAAAGCTATTGATTTTTGTGTGTTAATCTTGCATCCAACTACTTTACTGAATTTGGTTATTAAGTCCAGAAGACTTTCGGTGGAGTTCTTAGGGTCTTCTATATAGACTATCATGTCATCTGCAAATAATGACAATTTGACTTCTTCATTTTCTATCTTTATTCCTTTTATTTCTTTCTCTATGACTAATATTTCCAAAACTATGTTGAACAGGAGTGATATTAGTGGACATCCTTGACTTGTTCTTGATTTTAGTGTGAAGGATTTCACCTTTTGACTATTTAGTATGATATTGGCTCTTGGTTTTTCAGAGATGGCTTTTATCAGATTGAGGTAGAGACTGTCTATTCCAGTTTTTTGTAGAGTGTTTATCATAAATCCGTGTTGAATTTTGTCAAATGCTTTTTCTGCATCTATTGAGATGATCATATGGTTTTTGTGCTTGGCTCTATTGATATAGTGTATTACATTGATGGATTTGCATATGTTGAACCATCCATGTATCCATGGGATGAATCCCATTTGGTCAGGGTGTATGATCTTCTTGATGACCTTCTGCATTCTATTTCTCTTTCTTTATTTGTCAACTCCTTCCATACTTTAAAATTCAAATCAGCATCATTTTCCTAAGGCTGTCCTCTAATCTTCTTGCAGTCTGTGAACTTTCACTCTGAGATATCTCAGTTACCTTACCACACACTAAGTACTGAACCAAATTTTTTGCTTTCCCTCTTGAAACTCTAACCAGTCACAAGGAGAAGTGGGATACCAGAGTTATGAACACAGGTTCCTGTTTGTGTAACTTAGCAGCAACATACATCCTGTGCCCTCATCTTCCTCAGTACAGTGAAGACAACATCCACTTCACAGGACTTCTGCAAAGAGTGTAGGAGACAATAAATGCAAACTTCTTAGCACAATGCCTGGCAGGACAAGAGTACCACATAACAAAGCTTTTTTATTAATGACCTCTGTGATGCTGTTGACAGAACAGTGAAGGAGGTTAGGCCACTTGCCAGAAGTAATCACTAAATCAGTGGCTAGGACCAGGCTTCCTACCAGGTCTCCAGCCTTCCATCCCCTCTTCCTTCCATACTTCCTCAGTAGTGGTTCTGCACCATAAATCCACAAAGAGATAGCCAACCTCTTGAACCAACTCCTTGTTTCCTCTCACAGATAACAGACAAAATGACATTTGGAAAGTGCTACCCAAAGTACAAAATGAACTTAATATAGCTTTGTGGCTAGGAACTAAAATTTGAGAAACCTTTTCACTGCCTAAATTATAAGTCTCCTCCTTTTCGTTCAAATCCAAGCCAAAATTATTTTTCCCTTTTCAGGAATGAATCAAATGATTCATGAGTATACTGGGGATTCCATCTAGGCTCAGAATTGGCTGGCAAGGTACAGAAATGGATGTGGTTAATTAAGTTTTAAAAATTGAATTCCTGCTATCAAATCTCTCATTAACTAGTTATTGGTACCTTTGTCATCAGCCAAAGAAATTCAATCAATACAGCCCACAAAGAACTATCCATTTACAATATGTAAACATGAAGTTAGCGTTTTGTTCCATGCAACAGGAACTTACTACCCCATAAATGAACATATTCTGATTCTGCTGCATCTCATTACAAAAAAAACTTACTTAACATAATTTATAGAGATGTTCTTCTATAAAATGGTAGTTCATGCCATCATCATTTCCAAATATATTTACAACACTCTATTACAGTCAGAGGGTAAGGAAAAAAGGTTTCATTTCAGTACCCTGACAAATATTAAAATTCTGATTATAAATACATTCAAGTTTATGGATCCTGATGCTTCATAAGGCATTTATATTACTTTTAACTACTTTAGAATTAGGCTTCCCAACACTCAGAGGGTAGAGAAAAAGTGAAAAGATGATGTTCTTCATTTAAAGACCCTCTTGGTAACTGACGGATTATAGATGAGAAGCTGTCACTGTCTCGCCAGACAACCTCAACTTTTTGTGCTCTGCCTGCCCATAGCCCTGCAGCCCAGATAGCCACATCCTCTATCCCTCCCTCTTGCCATGGTTAGTAGGAGTTAAACAAAGGTATCTCACCAATGGTGGCTCATGAACAGTTTACCCAGTGACCTGTGCCTGACCAACACTTTGAGCTGGTAGAAACTCATTATTCTCTGAAAAACTTAGTTTTGGGGAAAGGAGAGACTTATTCATTAAAATGTCAAACTCATAGCAAAACGTGTGCCATAAAGGTGAGTTGAGAACATGGCAGCAATGCACACAAACAAGAATAACAAAGGAGAAAAAACAATATCAAATGTCTGGTTACAAAGCCAGTTAGTATATATGACAGCATTCAACCAGGTAGAAGCAGAGAGGGTAGAAGATACATTTCCTGAGGTTTTCCATCTGAATCCTTACAATACATTTATTGGTTGACTCTCTACTCCTTGCAATCAAATACAGTACCATCTGACATAATATCTACTGGATAACTAGTACAGTTTTTCAGAAGTAAGGAAACAAACTACCTCTCAGAAATGTAAAATACAATGATCTAAACACAAAGAGGATTTATTCTATTTAATCAAAAGATATATAAAATTAGGGGTATATTTACAAAAAGATAGGCATTGGTTTTAACCAGTTAACATAAAATGAAGCTTCAGGTTCATATAAAATACATAATACTAATGATATGTATTTATTTTCTATGCTGTACAATAAATTACTACAAATTTGGAAGCTTAAGAAACACCCACTTATCTCACAATTTGTATGCACCAAATGTCTGGGCATACTTCTCTGAGTTCTTGGCCCAGGATCTCCCAAAGCTAAAATCCAGGTGTTAACTAGGCTGTGGTCTCATCTGGAGGTTTGACTAGGGAATGATCCCCTTCCAAACTCAGTTTGTTGATTAATTTCCCTATGCCCCTAGGACCCAGGTGCTCCACTGCTAGAGGCCATCTCTCTACATAAGGAACTCACAATGACACTGTTGGCTTCTTCGAGGCCAGGAGCAGGAGAATGTATGGATATTTGTGTAATATCACATGATCACAAAAGCAACTTTGCCATCACCTTTTCTATATTCCATTGACTAAAAGCAAGTCCTAAGTTCCAAGGGCCTTCAAAGGGAATTAAACAAGTGATGAATAATTAAAGATTATCTCATCATTTTATCACATCAGACAATACCACTGAGTATCACACTTCTCTATTTGAGGAATAAGCTAAAAAAAAAATCTCCTCTGGAAATTTCTTTAGAATTATTGCCTACCAAAAATATTACTTAAAAAAACACAATCACCCATATACACCCTCACTTGTCAAATAAATACATATTACCAAACTGCAAAAACGTTCTTATGGAATCAATATTTATAAAGGTAATAAAAATAATTTAAAGAAAAAAATATCCCTTAACCCTAAGGCAAAAAAATTTACATTTTAAGATGATAGGTAATACAAAGAAAGGAAAGAAGGAAGGAAAGGAAAACAATTAGACTGATTGATAAATGGTAACATAGCACAGAGACGAACAAAATAAGCCTATCCCAGTGAATGTATAGTTTCTATAAAATTTCACTATCTACTAAATAGTCCATCAAGTTGACACATCATAATTTAAGACACCATTCTCCTACTAGATATTAAATTTGTATTAGTTGTTATTTTAAAAACCTGTAGAAAAATTTGCAAAAGTGGGAATTTAAGTCAAAGTGTATACAAAAGTCAAAGTGTATACAAAGTATATAATTACTGTCCAGGGATTTAGCTGAGTGGTGCCAATGCCTGCCTTGCAAATGCAAGGACCCGAGTTTGATCCCCAGTACTGAAAAAAAAGGAAAATTAAACAAAGTATATAATTACTATTTGTTTCTTGATGGCCTTGCAAAGCAGTTTTCCAAAAGTAGATTGACTATTTTTATAGGCTGAGTAATGCTAAAGTGTATAATAACATTATAACATAAGGTATTATTTTTTTCATAAGGTATTATTGGGGATTTTTTGCAAAGTTAAATAAAAAAATAGTGACTTTTGTTTTAGGTTACCTTACTTTAACTGTACTAAAGCTGAAACATCTGGTCTAAACTTATGTATAGAATGCATTGTTATTAATGGAAATTGAGTTCCTTGATTAATGTTTTACCTTTAAATTCACAGACACTCACTATATTGTATACGTTAAAACTAACTGTAAAGAATTTTACCTAGTATCATCTCTTTGCTAAAGACATAGCATCCTGAAATATTTTATGATTCAATATCTCAACTGTTAATACCTTTGTTTCTGATTTCTATAAATGTTTCAAGTTTTAATAAGTAATCAAAGCTCCAAAGATCAAAAAATTTTATTATGTATTTTGCTAAAGAAAAAAATGCTTACTTGCTTTTTTCATTTAAATCATCAATCTATATCAATTTCTATTTTGTCATTATTTCATTATCTGATTATTCATACTAACATCTTTTTTGCAGCATTTATCACACTTCAGTTATTGTTCTGCTTCTCCTTCCCATCTCCAACACTGTTAGCTCTTTTGGGACAAGAATTGTGCCTTATCTGCCACACCTAACTCCTAAAAGCTTTTGTCCAATGATAGTAATCACTCAGTAAATTCACTGAATTAAGTAAATAAAAATCTTGACTCTAAAGAATTTGCAAACATATTCCAAAACTTACTACTAAAAAGTAAGTATTATTGATGCCCTTTTCTTCCAAATCCTGTTCAATCACTTTGCTGAGGCAGAAAGATAACCAGAATACTGGTCAACCCATAACCACCATTTTACCCCTAATGAAAACCAGAAATTAAAATAATGAAAAACAATGCTATTCACAGAGAAAAAAATCTACATAATGGCTGTAAAACTTTGCTGTTAAATAAAAAATAAGATTTGAACAAGTAAATAGGCAAATTACATCATTGGAAAGAAAGAATGATGCCAAAATATTATAAACAGAGATCTTCCAAAAACTATATATATTTTGAATGCAATTAAGTAGGAATCACAATTATTTTGAATCACATAAAAATAATGTTAATATTGACGTGGAAGAATACATTATGAAGAAAAGAAATTATGGAAATAGTAAGCTGAGGACCTTCTTATCCAGGAAAACTTCTTATAGCACATCTTAATCAAACAAGAAATAAGCAAATAGCCCAGTGGAATTAAAGGGAGAACCAAGTTGCCATTTTCCACATATACAAGAACTTAATAGGAGAAGCCCATGGGGCCCAGCGCAGCTCAGTCCCAGCCAGGCCCCTGGCCCAAGCCCAACAGCTTGGACCCACAGGCTGAGCCAAAGGCTAGCTTAGAAAACAGCTGCATGGGTGCACATGGAACAACTAGAGGCCCACTCTGATACAGTTGGTAAGTGCATAAAGGTCTCAGCGAGAAGCCCACTCAGACACCCATGACTAGAGTGCACAGCACCCAGCCAAAGGCACTCCTAGACTACAACTACCTAAGGGGGCAGGCCCCAGCCAGAGGCATGCCCAGATACCATTCCAAGCATGCAAAGGCCCAAGTCAGAACCCTACCTGGATCACAGGGCAGCACAGGGATCTAAAAGTCCACCATTTTGAACCCAGAAACTGGGGCAGGGGTGAGCAGCTGAGAAAAGGCCTCTCAGTGGCTTGCTGAGAATTGAAGACCATGGGGTAAGCAAAAGTTGCCCCAGCAGGCTACATCTCTTGAAATGAGAAGACAGATAAACAAGTCTCAAAACCAGACACCCACATCATTTAAGGCAGCCCCAAAGGGAAATGAGATGGAACACTCTGATACTCAACCACCAGGATTCCCTGAACTGGCAACGAAAGAGAATTTGGAAAAAATGAAATCAGCAAAAATTTCTCAGAAAACAAGAGAGATTGTGTCCATAGTGCAAAACATGATTATTAAATCTAGAGCAGGTACAGATAAAAAAATAATAGCTGAGGAATATGACAAAATCCCAGCATGGTAAACAAACAGAATGCATAAAACATATGCAAACACATATCCAGGAGATTAAAAATTCCACTGAAAGTTTAAAAACCAGAATGAGGGAGGGGAAGGGGAAAGAGAAGAAGGGAAAGGAAAGATTATGAGAAAAGAAAAAAAAATGAAAATGAATTCTATGTAAATAGGGAAGGGTGGAGGGGGTGAAGGGTGCACAGGTAATGGAGAAAAAAATGGGAACTAAGATATATCATGTACAGGTACAAGCACCCAATGATAAATGTAAACATATTGTATACCTAAAATGTACTAATAAAAGAATTTTTTTAAAAAAGCAGAATGAGCCAATGTGAGGACAGAATTACAGACATGGAAGACAGGATTGCAATTAGTGACCAGAAAAAAGAAAAATTTCTTAAACATAGTAAGGGACCATGAGAAATCAATCCAGCAGCTAATAGATGATGCAAAGAAGAATAACATAAGACTGATGAGAGTGAATGAAGAAACAGGAGAGAGTGCAAATGACATAAAAAAAAAAACAAACTTCACAGAAATAATGGCAGGAAACTTCTCAAGCAGGGGAAAGGAACTTGACATACAGATAAGTGAGGCATACAGGACTCCAGCTAGCTGTGATGAAAAAAAAAAGTCTACACATAGGCATATAATAGTTAAGATTCCAGAAACCCAACAGAAGAACAAAATTCTACAAGCAGTTAGAGAAAACAAACAAATCACATACAATGGAAAGCCCATCAGAATCACAGCAGACTTCTCAACACAAACCCTCAAGGCAAAAAAAAGCCTGAAGTGAAGTATTTCAAGCCCTAAAGGAAAACAACCTCCAACCTAGTTTGATGTACCCTGTAAAACTATCCTTCAAAATTGATGGAGAAATAAGATACTTTCATGACAAAGAATACCTTCGGAACTTCAAAAATACCAAAGCAGCACTGCAAAAAATTTTAAACAATATCCTAGGAAGAGACAATGAGGATCAGAACCCCAGGAAGCCCAGAGAATGAATCCATCAGGCATGGCAAGAAATTAAATGCAAAGAGAGAGAATCCAACAAAAAGAAAAAGTCGTAAGAAGGATAAGTCAATACATATCAATTAAAGCCATCAACGTCAATGGTCTCAATTCACCAATCAAAAGAAACAGACTAGCACAATGGGTCAAGAAGCAAGATCCAACAATATGCTGCATACAAGAAACACACTTAATTCAAAAAGAAACTCAGACTGAAAGTTAACGGGTTGGAAAACAATATTCCCTGTGACTGGAACCTAAAAATACCAGGAGTAGCTATCCTTTTTGCAGATCAAATACATTTCAAAACAACACTGATTAAGAGAGACAAAAGCCAATAAATCTTTTTAAAGGGAACAATCCAAGAGGAAGAGTGGACAATCATAAATATATATGCACCAAAAACTAGTGCACCCAACTATTAAAATAAATACTAATGGATATAAAAAATAAAATAAGCACTAATAGTAGTGGGGGACCTCAATACCCCACTGTCATAAATATATGCATCAACTTGACAGAAAATAAACAACAAAATATTGGAACTCAATCAAACTCTTCAACAAATGGACTTAACAGATGTTTAGAGAATGTTCCATACCACAAAATCAGAATGAGCATTCTTTTCAGCTGCACAGAGCTCTTTCTCCAAAATAAAACAAATACTTGCTCAGAGAACACATTTAAGTAAGTTCAAAGGAACTGAAGTTAGCCTCTGTACATGATCAGACCATAGTGTGATGAAATTAGAGATCAATAGCAAAGGAGACAGCAAGAATTTCATAAACACATGAAAATTGAACAACACACATCTGAATAACCAATGGGTCACAGAGGAAATTAAAGGAAACAGCAAGCAGTTTCTACAACTAAATGACAATCTCAATACAACATATCAGAATTTGTGGGACACAATGAAAGCAGTCTTAGGAGGGAAATTCATAACAGTGAATACCCATATAGGAAGACAGAGCTAAGTCAAATAAACAACCAGATGCTGAATGTCAAGTTTCTACAAGAAGAAGAGCTGGACAAACTCAAAACTCATACAAGTGAGAAAATTATAAAGATCAGAGGAGAAATCAATGCAATGGAAACTAAGAGAATGATACAAAAAAATCAATGAAGCAAAAAGTTGATTCTTCGAAAAAATAAAGTTGACAAACCCTCAGCCAACCTTATCAAAAAAAGAAAAGAAAAGACCCAAATCCATGCAATTAGGAATGAAAAGGGTGAAATTACAACAGACTCAGCAGAAATCCAGAGGATCATCAATACCTACTTCGAGAACTTATACGCCAATAAGATGGAAAACACAGAAGAAGTGGACAGATTCCTAGATATGTATGAATTACCAAAGTTGAACAAAAAAGACCTAAATATTCTAAACAACCCAATATCAATCAATGAAGTTGAAAATGAAATTAAAAACTTACCAACTAAGAAAATCCCAGGTCCTGATAGCTTCATTGCTGAATTCTACAAGACATTTAGAGAAAAACTATTGCCAATACTGTTTAAGCACTTCAATGAAATTGAAAGGGAAGCAATACTCCCAAATTCATTCCTGAAAGCAAGCATCACCTTGATCCCCAGAGCAAAGAAAGACCCAACCAAAAAAGAGATATAGGCTAATCTCACTAATGAACATAGGTTCAAAAATCCTAAGTAAGATATTGGAAAATAGAATGCAGAAGATCATGAAGAAGATCATACATCCTGACCAAGTGGGATTCATCCCAGGGATGCAGGGTTGGCTCAATATACACAAATAAATAATAATACACTATATCAATAAAACCCAAGGACGGAAACCATATGATCATCTCAATAAATGCAGAAAAAGCATTCGACAAAATCCAACATACATTCATGATAAAAACCCTACAAAAATTGATAAAAACCTGTTAAAATCCATCTATGAAAAACCAACAGCCAGTATCATACTAAATGGTCAAAAACTGTAATCCTTCATGCTAAAATTAGGAATAAGGCAAGGATGTCCACTATCACCACTCCTGTTCAATATAGTTCTGGAAACATTAGCAACAGCAAGTAGAAAAAAGAAAGAAATGAAAAGAATAAATATTGGAAATGAAGAAGTCAAATTATCATTATTAGCAGATGATATGATACTCTATGTAGGAGACCCCAAAAATTCCACCAAAAGTCTTCTAGACTTAATAAACAAATTCAGTAGAACAGCTGGATACAAGGTTAATACACAGAAATCAATAGCCTTACTGTACACAAACCACAGACTTACTGAGAGAGGAATTGGAGAAACAGCTGCCTTCACAATAGCATCAAAAAAATGAAATACCTAGGAATCAACCTAGCAATACAAATCAAAGACCTCTACTCTGAAAACTACAGCACTCTGAGAAAAGACAAGAGGATATCATAAAATGGAAAGACATCCCTTGCTCCTGGGAGGAAGAACCAATATAGTGAAAATGGCTATACTTCAAAAACTGCTAGGGCTGGGGATTTAGCTCAGTGGTTCCACCGCCTGCCTCACAAGCGCAAACTCCCAAGTTTGATCCCCGGTACCAAAAAATAAAAAAAACTGCTATATAGATTCAATGCAATTCCAATTGAAATTCCAATGGCATATTTCACAAAACTAGAGAAAACCAACCAAAAATTCGTTTGGAACAAGAAGAGACCTAGAATAGCAAAAGCAATTCTAGGCAACAAGGACAATGTAGGGGGTATCACAATCCCCAACTTCAAACTATACTACAAAGCTACTGTAATAAAAAAACAGCATGGTACTGGCAAAGAAACAGATCCAAGGACCAGTGGAACAGATTAGAAGAGGAAGGAACAACTCCAGATACACTCAACCACCTCATATTTGACAAAGGAGCCAAACACCCTCACTGGAGGAAAGATAGCCTCTTTAATAAATGGTGCTGGAAAAATTGGGTTGCAACTTGCCAAAGATCAAAACTAGACCTATATCTCTCATCATGCACTAAACTAAAATCAAAATGCATTAAAGATCTAAATATTAAAACAGAAACACTAAACCAGCTGGAAGAGAGATCAGGTAGAACTCTTGAAGATATTAGCATAGGAAAAGATTTCATGAACTAAACCTCAGTTGTGTGTGAACTAGCACAAACAATTAACAAGTGGGATCCCTTCTTACTAAAAAGCTTCTGCACAGAATGAGAAACTACCAACAGTGTGAAGAGACAACTGAAAATGTGGGAAAAAATTTTTACTAGCTGTTCCTCAGACAAAGGTCTACTATCAAGAATATATAAAGAACTTCAAAAAATTAGACCTCCCAAATTTAAAGATCCAATTCAAAAATGGGCATCTGAAATGAACAGGCATTTCTCAAAGAATTAGAAATAGCAAATAAACATATGAAAAAATGTTCACCGTCACTAGTCATTCAAGAGATGCAAATGAAAACATCAATGAGATTCTACCTCACTCCAGAAACAATGGCTGCTATCAAGAAATCCACCAACAACAAATGGTGGCAAGGACTGTGGGGAGAAAGGAATCCTTCCCTACTGGTGCAACCTCTATGGAAATCAATATGGAGATTCCTCAAAGAACTAAGATTAGAGGTTCCATTTGACCCAGCTATTCCCCTGCTGAGTATCTTCTCAAAAGAATTAAAAGACTCATACCACAGTGACATATGTGCACCCATGTTCATACCAGCACAGTTTGTTATAGCTTAATCTTTGAAATAGCCCAAATGCCCATCAAGTGGTGACTAGATAAAGAAGATTTTTTTTAATAAAATGCAGTACTACTCAGCCCTAAAATATGATAAACTAGAGACATTAACAGCTACATGGATGCACACTGATGTCATACTCTTAAGTGAAATAAATAGGTCACACATGTATAAATACCAAATAGTTTCTCTGGCATGTGAAACTTCAAGAATAAGTAAGACGACCAAAATGTATAAAAGATAATGTAACATAGGAAGAAAAGGTTCAAAAGGGAAAGGAGGGGGAGAAGGGAAGGAAAAAATATGAGAAAAGAAGGAAAAAATGAAAACAAGTTTTTGTAAATAGGGAGGTGTGGAGGGGTGGGAGGCAAGGAAGGGGAATGAGGAAAAAACAAGAACCAAGATATATAATGTAGAGGTTCAAATTCCCAGTGATGAATGTGATCATATTGTATACCTAAAATGTACCTATAAAGTTAATGGAAAAAATAGTCTATGTTGTGAATACAATGGCTATATTAGTCAAATATAAAAGGATGCTTATTATAACACTTGTTAAAATGGAAAAAAATGAAAATAATATACTGTCCATCAATAGGGAAATAAATCTTGTTATACACAAACCATGATCTAGTACACAGCCATTAAAAAGAATGAAGTCTTAGAAAGAGAGGTTCCTAAAATGTACTGGAGAAGTATTATTACCTTTCCTTTACATTTATTAATATAATCAAGAAAATTTAATTAGTTGTTTATATTTACATTTATTTGATTACAAATAAGATTGAATGGCTGTTTTATGTTCTTCTTAGCCATTCATATTTTCTTTATTATGAATCATCCCTTAAGGTTGCTTGTTTTTCTATCAGGATTTTTATATTACCCTAATGAATTTGAAAAAATTCTTTATACATAAGGACTCTCTTTGACCATCAACTCATGTTACAAATAGTTTTATATATTACATAATAATGTGCATGGAGTAAGCTTTTTCATATATATACACTGAAAATTTTTAAAATAGTTAATGCTATCACTAACTTAATTTGTCCTTGTATTGGACTTAAGAACATTCCTCTCCATAGGATATATAAACGTTTTCCCCCATTTTCTTCAAGTACTTATAAAGTTTTATTTTTGTACATGTAAATCTTTAATCCATCTGGAGCTTATTTTGGTACAGGAAGTGAGTTAGGAATCTGACTTTCCCCATGAAGTAGGGCTTTGCCTGAAAAAGCAGGCAGGCGCTCCAGGAAGGAGGCCAGACAGCCAAGAAGTATTCTTGAGGGGAAGCCAGGGGGAAAAGAAACCAGCTATGGAAAGCTGGCCCATGGAACAGCAGCTCCCCATGTACAGACACTAAACCAAGAAGGGAAATTTCCCTGCTTGGATGTTCCATGTCAACCTTTTCCATGTTGCTGGATCACTAATGAAAATTTACTCAGTCTGGCTATTCAACTTTGACTCTGAAGGAAGGGTCCTGATTCCATACAAGACAATGTTGACAATACTCAAAAAGAATCCATCCATGCTATTTTTTTGGCAACATCAGGTAAAAAGAAATCTTTTTCATTTCAAAATGAATAAATATAAAAAGATGAAATCATATCCAGATATTATGCACTACAGAAGGAAATATATTCAATATGTAAGAGGTAAAACTATATTTTTAACACAATATGGCAAAAAACATAAGTTTTAGAAGGCATTTATTTACATTATCACTGAAATTTTTTTTAAATAACACTCCAAAGAAAGAAAGATGAGCTAACAAAACAAAAACAACAACAAAAGCCACAGGAAATTAATCTGCTAAAAGAAAGTAAAGATAAGGGGAATGCCTAACTAGAATCTAAAACTGCACTAAAACTTGTAAAGGTCAGAATCTGTACCACAGAGCTCATACAAACCCAGATGAGATTAAAGAAGAAAAGAACAAAAATATTTAAATGACAAAATAATAAAAATTATGAAAAATATAAAATGGAAATTCAGCATATAAATAATGAATTAGAAAGAATCTAAACACATGACAAATTTTCCTTAAAGTAGAATTGTGGTTGCTTTTGTTCATTTCCTCTTGAAAGGAGGAAAAATGGGGAAAAAAATCAGCTAGTTTTACAAACTATAACAAAAAACTGTAAACAATTTTGTCTTGGGCAACACATTTTGGCCACTAAGAAATTTTAGTTCTTAGTCAAACTATGTCTTCTTAACAAGTTAGATAGATGCACCCATAAGGAACAAAAAGTCTATTTCTAAGCCACATTTCAGAGGAAATAAACGAGTGAGAGAAAGTGGCTTCTGTGATAATCCTGAGGACTCTGGACAGTCAGCAGCTTCTGATCTGATAGATAATATGGTGTAAGTGGGGACACTAGAAAGGAATGATAGTCCTGGCATCCTAGGACTTCTGCCTGAGAGCAAGAAGTTATTTACATATTTGCCATCAACATCATTCCACTGGAGGAGGAATAGGTGAACACTGAATAGGGTTAAGAAAAGTGGATGAGATTTGAGCAAAGGAGCCATGAAGAATTTCCTGCCACTTTTTTTGCCAACAACAATCAATAAAATGCCCACTTTTTTTCTTTCAATGAATGACTCATTGGTTTATATTAGTGGATTAGGGGGAAGTGAGATGAATCACTTTGCCTGGTCTATATTCTTTTAGCCTCATCAGAATTTTTCTATAACAAACAAAATTACTGAGCTGAATAAATATCTAAATCTGAAGTCCAGAAAGCTTCACTTTATATAAGGTGCAACTAATTTCATCCTCACAAATGCTTATTAATATTTTTCAAATATAAGGAAATGGTTCAAAATGTGATTTAAAACAAAAAAGGTAAATTGGCCGAGATTACTTCCTCACAATATTACAAATAGAACAAAATTTTACGGTTTTTAATGGGGAAAATGGCTTCTCACAAATACTATATCCAGGCAAATTTTCATTCACTTGTACAAACAACAGAAAAGTAGTAACAGTTTGCATAAGGGTTATAAAATGTGTCAACCATGAATGCTGGATCAAAAATAAGAGCTTAGAACCATACTCTAGGTACTGAGAGCAAAGGCAAGAAAAAGACACATGAGTATGCATGTTGGCTAGGAAAAGAATGGGAAAAAAATATTGCATTCCATTCTGAGATTTTATTAAATCTCAGAATTATACCCAATAGCTGCTAAAATATAAAATAAAATAAAGGGTATAGTAATTGTTGAAAGAAAAGACATCTGAGATAATAATCACTTCAGTAGTAAAAGAGATCACAGGTAATAAAATATGCCAACAAAAATCTAGAAGCTATAGGGTGGAAAAGTACATTTTTGCCAGAAACAAATTCCTTCAATTCACATAAGGGAGACAATCAATATGGTTTGATTCTTAATATGGGTAATTAGAAAAATAAATTTTCAAGTAATTTTTAACAAAAAAATCTTTTAGTAAAAATTAGCATATGCACATCCTTCAAATTACTAGAAGAAAGAACAAAAAGCAATTCAGCACAATGTTTAAATACACAAAAGGAAGAATAACAGGAATGATTTTTTTCAACTCAGGTCACATGTCAGAAATATAAACAAAAGCACCGAGGAGGAACCTTCTGGGCCACCGTACCACCACTCCCAGGGCTGAGGAGCAGAGCTGCCCCCAGCGCCGAAGAGGGGTCGGTGCCAGCAGCACATACCACCACCACCACCGCCACCCCCGTCAAAATGAGAAGACACGTAAATAAGTCTCAAAACCAGACTTCCAGATCACCTAAAGCAACCCCAAAGGGAATCGAGATAGAACAATCTGATACTCATCCACCTGACTCCCTAAACTGGCAACAAAAGAGGATCTGGAAAAAATGAAATCAGAAATAATTTCTCACATAACAGCAGAGATTGTGCCCATAGTGCAAGACATGATTAATAAATCTAGAGAGGACATAGATAAAAAAAATAGAGGAGCCGAGGACCATGATGGAATCCCAACATAGGAAACAAAGGGAATCCATAAAAGAAATGCAAACAGATTTCCAAAACTCCATTGAAAGTTTATGCAGCAGAATGAACCAATGTGAGGACAGAATTTCAGATATAGAAGGTAAGATTGCAATTAGTGGCCAGGAAAAGAAATACAAACAAATATATCAATAATATACAATGAATATTCAAATAAAAACAATACATCAAGAAAAGCCGTATCTAAATAAACAATGATTCCAAAAGTTTAAAATAAATAGAATAGGGCCAGGGATTTAGCTCAGTGGCACCGCACCTGCCTTGTAAGCGCAAGGTCATGAGTTCAATCCCGGGTACCAAAATTAAAAATAAAAAATAAAATAAAATAAATAGTATAACAATAATAGCAAATACAAATATCATATTAGTGTGATGAGATACTATCATAAAACCAAGGCACTGCATTGGAAAGCCAGGACTTGGTGAGAAAATATAGTGGAGAAAAAGCCAAAAAATGTTCCACAAAATTACCTTCCATCTAGCAACTCCTTTATATTCTCAAAACACTCCCATTTTATAGATGATAAAACCAAGGCACGCAGAACATAAGCAACTTGCTTAATGACACACAGGTCAGAAGCAGCAGAGTAAGGATCAAACCCAGGCAGTGTAGTTCCACAGCACATGGTTTTAATCACAACACTGCCTCTAAGAAGTGGGCAGTATACTCTCTTAAATCTTGAAAATATGTCTCTCTGTTGCCCTCACTGTACCAAAAAACTAATGTCATATGAACAAATTGTATATGATTCAAGACAAACAATATTAAATTGGATTCAGAAGAATAATTTAAAATAACTGAGATTGGATGCTCAAGGCATCTGAATTAGAACTAATTAGAAATGACAAAGGGTTTTGGTGATGTGGCCTGTTGTTATAAGTCATATTATAATATAAACAGTCAACATACTTATATGACATGTGCATATCACATGCTTATATTACAGAATGGAAAAAGATCCTGCCCACTACACCCCAAAAACATGTAAAAACTCTAGGAACTAAAGAAAAGGATATGACCTTTATGAAGAAAGCTATAAAATTTAGCCAAGAGACATACTACAAGAGTTGACTAGAGCCATGCTAGGGAAGACTCAATTATGGTTAAAGGCCACCTCTAACCAAATTAATTTTTATATTTAGAGCAATGTCACTCAAAATCGGAAAGGATGTTTTTCACTTGACATTTTGACTTAAACCTTCTCTGAAAGTATACACAGAAAACTGTAGGCAAGAAAATAGTGAACAAGAAGAATGTAGAGAGCATTTAAAAATAAATGTCTAAACTTGCCATAAACCTAAAATAATGCTAATAGAGTTGAACTGAAGCAATAAGAAATGATGGAATAGAACATAAAATTCAGAACCATGTGAACATATGTGCTTGTATTCATAAAATAAGTTCAAATCACTGAAAGATTATAAGTATATGGTTGTAAGGTAATGGGCTATTTGAAGGAGCTATTCAAAAACACAAATTACTTACCTTTGGATAGATTATTTTCCTTTTGTTTCTGTTTATTTTGCCTTTCCCTAGCACTCTGGCATTTTCATGAGTTCTCTAAATTTTCAATAATGAGAGTATTTTTATTTTAAATTAGAAAAATCTCATAAATGTTACCTTAATGGTATGGGTTCAATTCAAGGTATAATTAGAAAAGAAAACAATGTATCATTTTAGTTCTATATATCTGAAATTCCCCCATAGTGATAGGAAACTGCAGGAAAATTTGCTTTGCTTATAAACTATAATCCAGGTGAACTGTGAAAAGAAAAAGCCTTTAAAGAAACATTTTTTTTACAGTTCTGGGGATTGAACCCAGGGCCTACAAACTAAACTACATCCCTAGCCTTTCTTTTATTTTTTAATTTTGAAAGAGGATCTCATTAAGTCACTAAATCGCTCGTACTAGGCTCTAACTTGTAATCCTCCTGCCTCAGCCTCCCATTAAAATATTCTTACAGAATTGGGCACTGCCTAGGAAAGGCAGGATGACTTAATGAGAGACTACAGTAGGAGAAAAAGTCAGAAAAGTGTTCTATGAATTCACTTTCCATAGATGGGAAAGAGGAGTATTCTTAGAGGGCATACAAATAAGGGGCATACAGTTTGCACAAGCCAGTTTCTAATGTGGTTTCTGAAACGGAAATGTTCAAATGAAAGTGATAGGTTTCTTAAATTACTACTATAGATGAGCACCTCTAGAAAAATCACTAAAGAATATGTTAACAGTAGCTCCAATATATATGATAAATAGAATATGCAAGTACACGCATTATACTTGATAACTAAGAACATCTTTCATTTAAAATTAAGAAAGATAAATAATGAAAGTTGCTTTCAAGTTTAAGAAGTGCTCTTGGAATATTATCTTTCACAAAAGAAAGCCATCACCTTCAATTTACCTTCTGAAATTTTTTTTAACATAATGACTACTAAGATTACAGAAAAGTACATTTGGTCAGAGTGATTTGGAAAAGCTCACTGGCATCAAAATCAACAAACCATTAATATCCTTCCAGGGGAAATAGGTAAAACAGGACTAAAGAAAACATCTGAACTCAGGGGTGGGTTAGTGAGTTTATGGTAATAGAAAACTATCCTAGTGTCACTAGGGAATGAATTGGAGAGCTCTTATTTCAGAGAAAGTGTCCTGTTTTGAACTAAGATAGTCCAGTTTGGAAGAAATATAAATGAAAATGCTCTTGTAGTCTGTTGCCAATTCTGTGTGTATTGAGAAATAAGTTGGGAATAGGATGGGGAAAATGGTACTCCTAATTTATTCCTTTAAAAACCCTTCTAAAACCTTAAATCTGCCAGATTCTTTTGCTGAGGATTGCCAAAACTGAATGAGGAAAAATCAAAAGTTAAATATTGTCATTTTTGCTCATTCTTCAATATTTATAAACTAAGACCCACTTTTTAATTCTTTTTACTTTTTGGTATGATCTTCTTAAGTCATGAAGCTTACTATTTCTATCTTCTTAAGACTTAAATTGGGCTATAATTTATCAGACCATAAAAATGATACTTTTATTTTAGTACACACATAACTTCATAGCTTCATCAGCTTAAAAGATATATAGTTAAATGAATGTTTGCCTTAATTTCAGATAACATTTTGTCAATGCTTTTTTTTTACTTTTATTGTCTTAATAAAACAAAATATCTGAAATTGTTCTTAAATTTTAAAAGCCATTTCATCCCACTCTTGTGATATCACATAGCTACATTAATTATGTTTTTTATTCAAAAAGCCAAGTAAGTTAAGAACAACTTTATCTTGACTCAACAAAGATATGTCAACAACAAACTTTTATCCAATGACAATAAGATAAATTGCTAGTATTTTATATAAGTTTGTGCATTTGAGCTCTCATTTTCAATCATTTCATTTTCTTTGTTGCCTTAAAGATCTTTGTTTTTTATTTTTATTTTTTCAAAAAAATGTATTTAAGTTTTTCTGTGTGTAGGGTAGACATTTTGACATTTGTTTTAAAGCAAAACCTAGACTATCATTATATATCCCACTTTTTTCTCCATATGTATAATTTAAAACTCAGCAAAAATACCTGAAGGATTCTTTGTTTCTACTTCCAAGCCAAATGGTCATTGTAAAAATTCAGAAATCTTCCCCCTGTCCTTGAATATAAATGAGCACCTACACTTCTCAATGTAATGTACTGTTTTAAAAAGTTATCAAAAGGCTAGGGCAGGTTTTTGGAATACTTATCTCTCCTCTATAGTTTTATGACTAATAAAGAAACTAGTATAAATTACAAACATGTTCAAAAAATAGAAGAGGATCAATAGTTTGGGGGAGGGCGGGGAGGGGATGAAAAAGGAATTAAAATGTGTTATGTACATGCACCAACTCCCCACGAGGAAGGTAAGCATTATGTACTGCAAACATGTACTAATAAAAAAAACTAGCTCAGAATTGAACAAACCCTCAATCAAATTAGTTCTCTAGTTAAGCTAATTAAGCCACCTTTTGTTGCTAATGGCATAACAATTAAAATCTGCTACGATAGTAGGTTTATAGGATTTCATAAATTGAAAGGGACATTTCCCTATTGTTAAAAAATGTTCATTCTCTAAAATATTCCCTATATTGTAGTAACACTGATACTGAAACAAGCAGAGTAAATATGTTTTGCAGTAATTAAAGCATTACATATTCTAATGTTCATTGTAAAGCAGAAAACATTATCTTAATGACAATGGAAAAGGAAAAGACAAGATACCCATTACAGAAATGGAGAAATTGAGTTCATATTCCAATAACATATCTCCTGTAATACCTATACCTTCCATCACTTGAAAAGCAGCATGAAACCCTAAATGCATTATGTTTACCTGGGGTTAAAGGACTGTGTACACATGATAGGGACTTTCTTACTTCTTGTAGCTAACAGGAAACTGCCTACTCAAAATAGTTCAGGGGGAGGCCTAGGTAAACTCCAGCTTCTGAGGTTCTGCTGGGAGACTCTCATCTCTGATTTCCTATGCAGCTTGCAGAAAGGTAATAAGAGTTAGGCTTGCATTTTAGGTGGTGAAAAGACCTAGAAATTGAAATGGAACCACATACCCCAGCTCAGCCTACTAGAGAGCTTGGCGGTGATGTTTTCGGCTAAAGCTGAGATAATTCCATGACAATACCAGAATTAGGGATAACAACTAAGGATTTCCAGCACTGCTCAGGCACATCTCTCTGTAAGCAAAGGACCAGCAGAGCACAGAATCCTGTTGACAAGCTTCTTTTAACCTGAGAAGCATTTTTCTCTACAAAGAGTTTCACTGGAAAACATCCATCAGAATTTCCTGTGTGCAAAGACAGAGCAGCAATTGAAACTAGAGACTTCTCTGAAGAAAAGTCTTCCTTAGCCCAAAAAAGATAAAAGACTTTAGACGTCACTGCCTCAGCATCCACTATCACACAGTGTCAGGAGCCTTTCATAGTGACTGAAGTCAATGTCACCTTTCTCTTTGACTTAGAATCATAGAAGACTAGCTCCATCAGCAACCTCAGTGGCTCTAATTCTTCACCTCTCAGATGAGGAAACTCAGACCCAGAGACATCAGGGAACTTCCTCAAGACCACCCAGAAGTGGAACTTCCTGAGATCTGGATTGGAACCCTGACACTGCACAACCCTGTGCTCAGGGATGCACTTCAATTCCTCAGTGACCTCTCCCAGGCCACTTTCATTCCATCCCTCACTGAAGTCAGTGCACTTCCTGATCCTGATCCCTTCTTTATCTCCTTGTCCTGTGTTGCAAAAACCTGGAGAGAAAAATCCACAGAAGAGAGAAAGAAGTCTTCAAGAATGCAATACACAACTCCACTTGGATTGATTACTTTTCATCAGCCAGTAAGTCAGGCAAAAAGAATTCCCAGGAATAGATGCTATTTCCAACATTAATCTTCCAGGAGACTAATGGAGCATGTTCACACTGTAAACTCAACCTGTTTGCCATATAGACAAGGAAAACATGAAAACCTGCTTGTCTTAAACTGCATCAGGTACTTCCACTCTCCCTAGAAAGAAGTTGTGAATCATCTAACCACATCAAAAGCAGACAACAGTAGCCTCAGACAGAAATTAAAAGTTTTAGGTACTTTGTCCTGCATTCATATCACAATGGCCTGTTTGGGTTACAAAAACTTTCCTCCTGAATTTTAAATTGGCTCCTCTGATTTTATGCCTATTGTAACTTTTCTCTTTTGCCCAACATACTGACAGTTTAAAATACTGTTATTATTCCTCCCGTGCAGGTACTACTCCCCTGCCCCTTTAGACTCCAGTCCCTCTAGCAAAAGTTAGTGCTCCTGAAAATGTTACCACTGTTTTTAATACAGTAAGATAAATAAATTGCATCCTATTCAAGTGTGTGGTGAATAAGACACTGCCCAGTTTCACATAGCCTGACGAGTCTTTTTTTATTTATCACTGAACAAACTTTGCATAGGAATATTTATTGACAGAGGACTTTAATATTGCTAAGCTTATCCATTTTCTTATATTTGTGCCAAGTCAGCAGTAACTTGCATTTTTTTACAAAGTGTACTAAAATTATAGAAGATGACAGCAAAGAGAAAATTATTATGTTTATCATATAGTTTATAGTCATCTGTTATTCCCCAAAGGCAAAAGTAGGAAAATGGAAAAATACATTTAAGAGTGAACATAGGACACAAGAAGAATAAGGTTACAGTTTAAAATATAACAAATAGTGCAGATACCAAGACCAGATAATGCTTCCATGTACATAATCATGTCTTGAGCTGCCTCTAACCTACTAGAAATTAAGTGAAGAGCAACATGAGCTTTCCCATACTAAGTCTCTGCTATTCTCACCTAAATCAATGGAAGACAGCAATCCTCATCAATAAAACCACAAAAAACTTAAAAAGTTGGCAGTGCTTGTTCTGGAGAGGACAAAACTTAAGCTGTTTGGAGACTGAACTTCTGATCACCCTAAAAGGGGTGGATCCTACCCAACCAGGATGAAGCAATGACAGAAGACTTTCTACAGAGAGAGAGAGAGAGAGAGGGAGACAGAGAGAGAGAGAGAGATTTTACTTTTAAAACTCCTTAATGCAACTCTTAGTAAAATATATATATGGATTTGCACTCCAAAAAATTTAAACCAAAACACTAGAAATGTTTTCATAGTGTATTTTAAAGAAAGAGCAAAAAGAATCACTGGAGGAAAGATAGCCTCTTTAATAAATGGTGATGGAAAAATTGGATTTCAACTTGCCAAAGATTAAAATTAGACCTATATCTCTCACCATGCACTCAACAAATCAAAATGGATTAAAGATCTAAATGTTAAAACAGAAACACTGAACCAGCTGGAACAGAGGTTAGGTAGAACTTTTTTTTTTTTTTTTTGTACCAGAGATAGAACTCAGGTCCTTGAGCTCATGCAGCAGGCAGCAAAACCACTGAGCTAAATCCTCGGCCCTAGGTAGAACTTTTGAAGACATTGGTGTAGGAAAAGATTTTATGAACAAAACCTCAGTTGCCTGTGAACTAGCACAATCAACAAGTGGGATCTCTTCTTATTAAAAAGCTTCTGCACAGCAAGAGAAACTACCAACAGTGTGAAGAGACAACCCATAATGTGGGAAAAAATTTTCAACTGCTGTTCCTCAGACAAAGGTCTACTATCTCAAATCTATAAAGAACTTAAAAAGATCAGACCTCCCAAATTTAAAGACCCAATCCAAAAATGGGCATCTGAAATGAACAGACATTTCTCAAAGAAGTAGAAATAACAAATAAACATATGAAAAAATGTTCAACATCACTGGTCATTCGAGAGATGCAAATGAAAACAACACTGAGATTCCACCTCACTCCAGAAAGAATGGCTGCTATCAAGAAATCAACCAATAACAAATGCTGGTGGGGCTGTGGGAAAAGAGGAACAGTGCTCCACTGCTGGTGGGAGTGTAGACTGGTGCAACCACTGTGGAATTCAGTATGGAGATACCTCAAAGAACTAGGACTGGAAGTCCCATTTGACCCCGCTATTCCCCTGCTGGGTATCTTCCCCAAAGAATTAAAAGAATCATACCACAGAGATACATGTGCACCTGTGTTCATAGCAGCACAATTTGTAATAGCTAAAACTTGGAAATAGCCCAATTGCCCATCAACTGGAGACTGGATAAAGAAGATGTGGTTTTTTAATAAAATGGAGTACTACTCAGCCATAAAAAATGAGAAATTAGACACATTTATAGCTAAATGGATGCACATTGAGGCAATACTCTTAAGTGAAATAAATAGGACACACATGTAAATATCAAATAGTTTCTCTAGTATGAGAAACTGAAAGTGTAAATAAGGGCTAAAAGGTATAATAGATAATGTGAAATAGGAAAAAAAGGAGCAAAGGGGAAGGGGAAGTGGGAGGGGTAGGGGAAAGGAAAGAAGGGAATGGAATTAATATGAGAAAATGAAAAAATGGAAACAAAATCTTTGTGAATAGGGAGGGATGGAGGGGTTAAAGGCAGGGCAAGGGAAAGGGGAAAAATAAGAACCAAGAGAGATTAAGTAAAGGTGCAAATTTCCAATGATGAATGTCATTATATTGTATACCTAAAATGTACCAATAAAATTAATTTTTTAAAAAATCAGGTGCAAATAAATAATACCTGGAAAGTAAAATTTCCACTGCCTTTGCATTAATATATTGTTATAAGGATTTAGTTTCCTTTCTTATCATCAGTGTTACCACCATGCAAGCTTACGACGTTGCCTTTCTTAATTAAAGCAGTTGATTTCTGGACCTCAGAATGTCAAACAAAAAGAGCAGTCCAAGTAATTACCTTTATAGTTATATACTAAGCTCCCATAACCGTCTCTAGCCACTCACCTTAAAAATGAAAACCAATTATATAAAATCATCTCCAATGTTTCAAACAACTCCAAAGAAAAGACTGAGGCAGAATCAAAGAATATTTTAATCAAAAGGGTTTTAACATTGTCCACCCTCCCTGTGTGACCTTTGGTAAAATATTTAATGTTTACATGACTCAGTTTCTCCATTTGAAAAAACAGTGAATAACATCTACATCATAGAACATTTATTAGAACTAAAGGATATAATCCATATAAAGCATTTAGTGTAATACCTTACACACTCAATAAATATTAGTGATTATTATTATGAATGCTCATTAAATGTGTTTTCCATGAAGCAATTTTTAATGTTAACTGCAAAAAAGATGTTGAGATCAAAAATATTAAAGTGAGCAAACTTGGAGCAGTTTGGAAGACTATCAGAAAGAAAGAAAAGAAAGAGGATTATGGTTAGGAGGAGGACTCCTAACTAGACGACATGAGCACTGAATAGTTGAGATAGGCCTTTCCTTAGAGATCCTTCTTTGTTCATATACTCAATACTCACCAAGTTGCTTTCCAGTCTTGATTTATAGCTCTTATTATTTCTGATCTTATGTAAACTTCCCTTCTAGGAAGAGGTATTTCCTATTTTAGGTTATTAAACTAGTTTCTAGCTAAAAATAAAAATTTGGTCATTGTGAGTCCATTTTCTCTAGGGCTTAATCACTCCTTAGATTAACTGAATGGCCATCCTGCAGACGGTAAAATCGGAAATGCAAGCACCAGAGACGGAAGAGTTCTTGACCTACCTTTCCTGAAGTTTTACATTTAACTGGTCCATCTCTGCTTGGATCCTAATAGGGTCCTGAGTCAGTTAATAAATCAGTAACCTCTCATATTCTACTCTACTTCCTTGTCTCTGCGTCCAGTCCTTAGTGCCTAACATTTCCATTTTGCAGAGTTGTAGAGCACATGCAAAGGCAGAACCTTTATCCAATTATCTCAAGTCTGGCCCTATGGCTACATAATACATAATAAACACTTTAAAAAGTTTGAGACTTGAGCAAAGCACTATTGTATCCTACAGTGCCATACAGTGATTTCTTAAATTTAATGTAATAAAAGCCCAAGGAAAATTTTTGCCAGCTCATAATGAGGAAATGGTTATTAGGGAAAATTCTCCTTTTTAATAGCACACAGTGTAATTTTTTAAAAAATACGTCATAGTCTCTGGAAGATACAGCCTACTCCAAAAGGAAAAGGAAACAAACCATTTATCTTTGCTCAGTCTCAGAAGTTAAGAATAATAAATCACAATTGACAAGAATGAGGTAAATCACAGTTAAGGATCAACCTGAAGATGAAAGAAGAATATAAAATAAAAGCATTTTAGAAACTTCAAAGGGATGAACTGGGCCTCTTGGGATGATTACCTGTACTGGAGAGTTTCATCTGGCTCTGTCAAACCCATCCAGGTACAGGTGTAATAAGCCTTTCCCTTCCTGCATTCCTATCACTCCCACATCCCATCACTCCTTTCAGTTCAGACTCTTTATCTCTGGACTCTAGGTTGAGGTGGGATGAGTATCCAAGGACCCTGAAAGGTGGAGTGCCAAGCAAAGTAGGAAGTAAGCAAAATGTAGACAACATAGAAATGTATCACACCAATGGAAAGTCAATAGAACACATGCTGGCAAATAATAACAAGAAGAGCAGTTTCTGCAAATCCTTGCCACAGGCAGCATATTAATAGCCATAGTTGGCTCCCGGGAGGTTCTACATTGGTGGGCACTCAGCAGCCTCCATTCATAACAGCAGAATGGAGCACAGTGCTCCTGTGGTCCTCATTAAGATCCCTATCTCCTCATTCTGCTGTCTCCATCTCTCCTGCCTCCCAACCCAGAGAAGCCTTCTTCTGTCTCATTGTTTAGAATGGTCATTCATTGTATCTGCCACCCAGCTTCTACTCTTCTTTATTGAGGCAATGGAATCTCAGTTTGTTCAACTTATTCCATCTCCCAATGTCAATTCATGCACTCCTGAGAATTTGAGCAAAATTATAAATTAAAATAATTTCATCTTCCGACTCAAACTCTCCAGAAAATAGGAATAGGAAGCACTTTCCTTACATTTTATGAAACCAATATTACCCTGAATCCACAACTAGATAAAGATAATAAGGACATTGTACAATGAACAAACAACCCTCAAAAATATGGACATAAAAGTTAAGAGATACACACTGCACAAATTGAACCCAGCAATTCACAGAAAGGATGAAATATCATGATCTTGTGGCACTTGCACCAATAAACAAAGATTAAAATTATTAGTATAATTCATCATCCTTACAGAATAAAGAAAAACCACACGGTCATCTCAATTGATGCATTTAATAAAGCATTTAATAAAATCCAACACCAATTATGATTTTTTTAAAATTAACAAACTAAAAATAGAAGGGAACTGACATAACCTAATTGATGAAATCTATGAAAATACCTACAAATTCCATCATACTAAACAGTGAAACACTAAACTCTTTTAAATCAGTTGAAAAACAGGATGCCTGCTCATACTCTCTATTCAGCATTCTACTGGAGGTCCAGCCAATGAAATAAAGCAATAAAAGGGATTAATGGAATATAGATTGGAAGCACATTTACTTGAGTATACTCATTATAACCAAAGTTACCTGGAGATATGGAAACTATAATTAGATTTTCAAGCATAATTACTCAATCCAGTGACATTTATTTGCAACCCAAAATAATTCCCTTATAATTTCATCCTTTGTTCATGGCAAAAATCCCTTCAAGACCTTTCCAAAATTCCTTCTCCAAAAGGATGTTAACTGAACTACACTTTTCCCATTCTGATTACTCTATGGTTTTTTATCTGTAGTAGTTGCCATTATAATTAATATAAAAAATGGACCTTTGTTGCTAAGATTTCAGCTTTACTTAATAGGACATCTTAGGATGAGCTGATCTTAAACAATATCTTATTTGTTATGTGACCCTAGAAAACACAATTCAGGGATATATGAAAAAGATTAGGAAAAGAGAAAAAAACATTAAAGAATGTGTTAATTAGGTTACTGCTCTAGCTGAGACTCAGTCTCATGGGAGACTTTCAGAGGAAATGACCAATAATATACCTCAGAATTGTCTAAGGAAGGTACAATATTTAACCACTGACTGCCATTCCTCACTGGTTGAAAGGTGCCCACTGAGGCAAGAAATCTCCAGCATTTCTGAACTGTCCTGTGTGATATGCCCTGTGACATGCAATAAGTTCTCAGTCAAAGATCTGCAGAGACATATGTGCTTGAGGTGGAAATCTGTCAGTGAGAACAGGAACTAACTCAAAGTAAATAGAAAGGACATGGAATAGGCTACCACGGTACCCCTTACATTGTCCAAATAGGCTTCCAACTCACCTCGTCCTTGAGATCACAAGAATACCAGCAGTCTTCTTTCTCCTCTTCACCTCACGGATTTCTCTAAAGTCTCTACATGAGACTTCATTCACCTACTTAATATATTTCTACTTCAGCCTACATACAATTCCCTTATTAAATATAATAACGCTTGATTGATAGTGTGCAAAAGACAAAAGAAACTCAGGCTTGATAATAATGTCTCTTTTCTGATTAGTCTATCTTTCGTCTCTTTGAGAATGATCATCTTGAGGAAACAGGAGCATTAACTTTCCAAAGTTTCAAGAATAAAGAAGACATAGCCTCTGCTTTCCAGCTGCCTAGTGGAGGAAAGAAGTCATATTCACAAATAACTAAAACATAAGGCAAAATGAGCTAAGTGTCAAAAGAAAGGTCCATATAAAGTTCTTTGAGGGCTCAAAGGAGATAAATATCACATCCAGTTGGCAGGACCAGGAAGGATATATGAATAAGGAATCTTGTGAGCTGAGCTTTAAAGGATGAATGGGATTGTGTCAGTAAGAGATGGCTAGAGGGATTTCTAAATATAGAGAATATTATGAGTAAAGTTCCAACCACAGAAAAATGCATGCTCCTTTAGAAACAGTCTAATTTGGCTAGAAATGTACACATCACATAAGCATAAGAGAGATATGGCTGGAACAGACCTCTCTACATGTATTTTTAACCATTTCAGTAATTAGAGCTTTCAGTTCTTAAAGTGGCATTGCATCAATGCTTCTGGTGGTAAGATCTATAAAATGTGTATTTATTAATATTAGTTTAATATTCATATTCTAAAATTTCCAAAAGATAAAACTTGTTGAAAAGGAATAAAGGAAGTAAGAAGGCGATCATTTCCTTTTGGTCATGTGAGGACAGTATAAAAGTGTAACGGCCTATCAACTTTTTTGTCTTTATCCAATTGCTTCTTAAAGAAAGAAGTGATGGTTTATATTTCACAAGAGATAGGATGAGGTAATAAAAAAGATGAATGAACAAAATAAGTCAATTCTTAATACTCTCTGCAACAGGTGCCTGAATCCACACATATATGTGAGTTTAGAGGAAATTAGCCAAAATAAATAATGTGGGAAATCAATGTTAAACACATTTGTATGCATGTGGTTTTTCTCCACATCCTGAGGGAATTCACATTTTAGTCTTGCTACAGTCCCATTATTAATCTTACTCTTACCAGACTCAAATGGGAAGTAAATCAGCTAAACTGTAATAACTGAAACTAATGGGAAAGTGTTTCTTTCTTACAGAACAAATACTTCAGTTCAGCTAGAGGACTGTTATAACAGTCCTAATTGATTTGCCAATGCACAAATACAGTCTTGGTCTAGCTCTTATGAACACACAATAGCTTGGAATAATTTACATCTGAAAATTAATTAGTACTTTTTCCCATATATTTAATATTTAGAGTAACTTTGTAAATAAAATTGGTCCACAACATGATCCCCTTTTACACATTAAAAAGTCAGAGCTCAAAAATAAAGCAATTTACCTCCCCATGTCAGAGTTGTAATAAGGCATTTTGAGTTCCATTTTATTCCAATATACTGGAACGGAGTCTTCAAAGAAAGTGTTCTTTGCTTTAAAAATTTACTGTTTGAATCTGTACAATGTGGAAAAGGTGGGGATATTGCTTTCAGTAACACTCTCACTGTCAGTATGAATGTTAGTTTTCAGGGATTTAATATTCTTCCATGATTTTCCTCTCACAAAGAAATACTGAAATGATCTGAAATGATCTTTTACATGCAACTGGATTTAGTCCTCTGGAGTCTCAAAGTTCTTGTCACACCTGTTGAATAAATTCAGTTTCCTCTAAAAACCACGTTACGCTAAAGACAGATCCTCTATAGGTGCCAGAATATAAATCAAATCCCTCATTTTCATAACAAAATGCCAACTTTTACTTGTATTTCTAGGACCTGAAGTCAGGCTACCCAAATTGCTAACCAGTTCAAAACACCTGCATTGCTGGATTACAGCCTCTTACAAGAGTCCTCAAATGTTCTCTAGCATCTATTAAGAAATCACTGAGACAATAGCAGGAATAATTTTCAAACTTAAGACTGCAAACAAATCCCTTAAAATACCTTGTTAAGTTGCAGGTTCTGACTCAGTAGAGCTGAGGGAAGACTCAAAATTGAATTTCTAATAAGCTCCAGGTGATTGTATGCTGCTAATCACGACCACACTTTGAGGAACAAAGATCCAGAGCAAACTGAGCCCTGACTATATAATCTATGCAATAAGAATTGTTTTTACATTTTTTAATGGTCAGGGATGGAATGAAATAATACTAATATTTTGTAATATATGAAATTATACAGAGACCTTTGAATGACACTAGCTATCAGGCTCTTATAGTTAGTGGCCCTCCACCACTCTGCTGCCAGTTGAAACCAGCAGCTCTGGTGACCAGAAATGGTGACTCCCAGTAAATTTCTGTTACTCTTAGTCATTTTTTGACTGCTTCTCACCCTCCGTGTTACCAGCCCCAGCTGCTGGCAGCTATCAGTGCCAGTGGCCTTTAGTGTTACCAACTCTTAATGTACCAGCTGAGCATGTTCTACTCAAGATAGAAATCATGAATAGATAAGAATATACAATCCAGAAGAGATGTTATTAGATCTTATGCTGCAGGAGAAAGGAGAACAGCGCACAGACCGACCCCCTAAGGGCTTGACCATAACATTTAAAAGGATGTGAAGGGGCCTGTGAATTTCCCACCCTGGCCACAGATACATGCCAACTCTGAGTCAGCTCTGTATTTTGTTCCCCCTTGGTGTGGGGCAGCAGAGAAGCCAATCAATGACTGATCTGATCACAGACACAGCCAGTGCCTGGGGAGAAAAGGTAAGTCCAGAGGACCAGCCAACCAAGAGAGAAAGTATAAACCTGGCTAGCACCTTCAGGGATTCCAGCGTGTCTTAGTTACTTTGCTTCTTGCTGAGACACAGTATCTGACACCCATAATATAAAGAAGGAAAGGTTTATTTTGGCTTACAGTTTGTAGAGGTTTCAGTCCACAGTCAGCTGGTCCTAAGGCAGGGAAGCATAGAAGAAGAATATGGCAGAGGAGAAACAGTTCATGATGTGGCAGCAGATATGGCAGCATGATAAGAATCAGCAGAGGGGTATCAAGGGAGTAGGAAGGATATATACTTTCAGGTCACATTCAGTGACCCACCTCTTCCTGCCAGCCTTCACCTCCCAACATCACAACAGCTATAAAGTAATCAGTGGATCAATTCAATCTCACACACCCATAATCCAGTGTCACACACCTAGGATCCAGCCACCTCCTAAAAGCCCCACTGAAGAACACAGGAGGCTTTGGGGGGACATGTAGATATAAGCCGTAACATGGTATTACCCTCCCAAAGTAAATGAGTGAGAAACAACCATGGGAGACAGATAGGGTGCAAGTTAGAAAGAGACACTCTCAAAAGTTTAAACTCAGGCTAGGAAGGTCATGGGCCCTGCCCTCCATAGTGATAAACCAGGCCTAAGGAAAATTGACATTAAGTTCAACAATCTGTTTGAGCCCCAGCCCCCTGGCCTACATCCAGAAGAAACCAGAGATCTGATTGCTTTTCCTATCTATCAATATGAGCAAGGTGAGGCCTTGGCTTGGACAGTTACCATGGCCTGGTGTAAAAGAACAGAGGGGGCCTCTGGTGCAAGGAAGGCACCTCACAAACCTACAGACCCTAGATCTAGACAGAGAAACTCTGGATTCCAAGACTGCCCACATGTGTGGAAAGAAACCACACATTCAATTCATCTCACCCAGAGGAAGGGTCTTCCAGGCCACCATCCACCCAGCTGCTCCCAGCACAGAGGAAGGGGCTTCTGGGCCACAGTCCACCCTGCAACTACTAGGCCAAAGGAAGGGGCTTCTGGACCGCCTTCTTTCCCACTGCTCCCAGCTCAGAAGAAGGGGTTGCAGAGCCACTGTCCAACCGCTCCCAGCTCAGAGGAGGTGAGCCACGCAGGTGCCAACAGCACCCCCCACCCCGGGTCAAAATAAGAAGACACATAAACAAGTCTCAAAACCAGACTTTCAGATCACCTACAGAAACCCCAAAGGGAACACTCTGATATTCAACAACATGGATTCCCTGAACTGGAAACAAAAGAAGATCTGGAAAAAATGAAACCAGAAATAATTTCTCAGATAACAGCAGAGATTGGCTCATAGTGCAAGACATGATTAATAAATCTAGAGAGGAGCTGAGGAACATGATGGAATTCCAACATAGGAAACATATAGAATGAATAAAATGGATGCAAATAGATTTCCAGGAGATCAAAAACTCCATTGAAAGTCTATACAGCAGAATGAGCCAATGTGAAGACAGAATTTCAGATATAGAAGATAAGATTGCAATTAGTGACAAGGAAGGGAAAAATTGCTACAAAATTGTAAGGGACCATGAGAAATCAATCCAGCAGCTGCCAAACAATGCAAAGTAGAATAACATAAAGTCAAAGAAGAAAGAGGAGAGAGTGCACATGACATAAAAAACTGTTCACAGAAGAAATGGCAGAAAACTTCCCAAGCAGGGGAAAAGAACTTGACATACAGATAAGTGAGGCATATAGGACTCCAGCTAGCCTTAATCAAAAAAACAATCTACACATAGGCATATAACTGTGAAGATTCCAGAAACTCAACAGAAGAACAAAGTTCTAAAAGCAGTTAGAGAAAAGAAACAAATCACATACAAAGGAAAGCCCATCAGAATCACAGCAGACATCTCAACACAAACCCTCAAGGCAAGAAGAGGTTGGAGTGACGTATTCCAAGCCCTAAAAGAAAACAGCCTCCAACCCAGAATGATGTACACTGCAAAACTATCTTTCAAAATTGATGGAGAAATAAGATACTTTCATGACAAAGAGCACCTTAGGAACTTCATGAATATCAAACCAGCACTCCAAAAAACATTAGACAATATCCTAGAAACAGACAATGTAGACTACAACCCCAGGAAGCACAGCAGAATGAATCCATTGGGTGCAACAAGAAATTAAATGTAAAGGGGGAGAACCCAACAAAAAGAAAAAGTCAGGACAATGATAAGTCAATATGTATCAGTTATAACCATCAATGTTAATGGTCTCAATTCACCAATCAAAAGAAATAGACTGGCAGAATGGGTCAAGAAGCAAAATCCAACAATATGCTGCATACAGGAAACACACTTCATTCAAAAGGAAACTCATAGACTGAAAGTTAAAGGGTGGAAAACAATACTGCATGCACAGGAACCCGAAAAAAAGCAGGAGTAGCTATCCTCTTGGCAGATCAAGTAGATTTCAAACCAACACTGATTAAGAGAGATGAAGAAGGACACTACATCCTTATAAAGGGAACAATCCAACAGGAAGAGATGACAATCATAAATATCTATGCATCAAACACTAGTGCACCTAACTACATAAAACAAATACTAACGGACATGAAAAGTCATATATGCACTAATACAATTGTAGTGGGGGACCTCAACACCCCACTGTCACAAATAGATAGATCAACTAGACAAAAAGTAAGTAATGAAATACTAGAACTCAATCGAACTCTTGAACAAATGAACCTAACAGATGTTTACAGAGTGTTCCTCCCCACAAAATCAGAATACACATTCTTCTCAGCTGCACATGGGTCCTTCTGCAAAATAGACAACATACTCGCGTGGAGAATATGTTTAAGTAAGTGCAAAGGAATTGAAGTTATCCCCTGTATATTATCAGACGATAGTGCAATGAAATTGGGAGATCCATAGCAAAAGAAAACTCGAAAAATTTCATAAACACATGGAAATTGAACAACACGCTTCTGAATAACCAATGGGTTACAGAGGAAATTAAAGAAGAAATCAGACAGTTCCTTCAATTAAATCACAATGACAATACAACATATCAGAATCTATGGGGCACAGTGAAAGCAGTCATATGAGGGAAATTCATAGCAGTGAATACGCATATTAGGAAAACAGAATGAGCCCAACTAAATAACCTAGTGCTGAACCTCAAGCTTCTAGAAGAAGAAGAGCAGAACAAACCAAAAGCTCATAAAAGGGAGGAAATTATAAAGATCAGAGGAGAAATCAATGCAGTGGAGACTAAGGGAATGATACAAAAAAAATCAATGAAGCCAAGTGTTGGTTCTTCAAAAGAATAAACAAAATTGACAAACTCTTAGCCAAGCTGATAAGAGAAGGGAAAGAAAAGGCCCAAATCCTTGCAATTAGGAATGAAAAGGGTGAAATTACAACGGAGCCAGCAGAAATCCAGAGGATCATCAATACCTACTTCAAGAACCTATATGCCAATGAGATGGAAAACACAGAAGAAATGGACAGATTCCTACATATGTATGAATTACCAAAGTTGAACAAAGAAGAGCTAAAACTTCTAAACAACTCAATATCAATCAATGAAATTGAAAACGTAATTAAAAACTTACTAACTGCTCTTTGCTTCTGGGCACCATGAGGTGAAGAGCCCTTCACTACTGCATGTTCCTACCATCATGTATTTTGCTTCCACAGGTCCAAAGTAACAAGGCCAAGCAACCACTGACTGAAACCAGGAGTGAAAACAAGCATTTTCTCCTTGGCAGAGAAGCTCAGCTGATCCCAGCACCTGGAAGGAAGCTCCCCGCCTCCATCCCAGGCTCCTAGGGCAGAGAAGCTCAGCCAGTCCCAGCACCGGGAAGGAAGCTCCCCCACCTTCCCAAGTTCCTAGGGCAGAGAAGCTGAGCCAGTCCCACAACTGAGGAGGAAGCTCCCCCGCTGCCAGCCCAAGCTCCTAGGGCAGAGAAGGTGAGCCGCGGGGGCACCAGAAGCACCCCCTCCCGTGAAAATGAGAAGACACGTAAACAAGCCTCAAAAACAGACTTCTGGATGACCTACAGCAACCCCAAAGGGAAACGAGATGGAACAATCTGATACTCAAGCACCTGGACTCTGTGAACTGGCAACAAAAGAGGATCTGGGAAAAATGAAATCAGAAATAATTACTCAAATAACAGCAAAGATTTTGCTCATGGTGCAAGACATGATTAATAAATCTAGAGAGGACACAGATTAAAAAAATAGAGTATCTGAGGAACATGATGGAATCCCAACATAGGAAACAAATGGAATCCATAAAACACATACAAACAGGTTTCCAGGAGATTAAAAACTCCATCGAAAGTCTGCACAGCAGAATGAACCAATATGAGGATAGAATTTCACATATAGAAGATAAGATTGCAATTAGTGAGGAGGAAAAGAAAAATTGCTTTAAAATTGTAAGGGAACACAAGAAATCAATCCAGCAGCTGCCAGACAATGCAAAGAAGAATAACATAAGACTGACTGGAGTCAATGAAGAAAGAGGAGAGAGTGCAGATGACATAAAAAAACTGTTCACAGAAGTGATGGCAGAGAACTTCCCAAGGAGGGGGAAAGAACTTGACATACAGATAAGTGAGGCATATAGGACTCCAGCTAGCCTTAATCAAAAAAAAAAAAAAAATCTACACATAGACATATAATAGTTAGGATTTCAGAAATCCAACAGAACAAAATTCTATAAGCAGTGAGAGAAAAGAAACAAAGCACATACAGAGGAAAGTCCATCAGAATCACAGCAGACTTCTCAATGCAAACCATCAAGGCAAGAAGAGCTTGGAGTGATGTATTTCAAGCCCTAAAGGAAAACAGCCTCCAACCCAGATTGATGTACCCTGCAAAACTATCTTTCAAAATTGAGGGAGAAATAAGATATTTTCATGACAAAGAGCACCTCAGGAACTTCATAAATACAAAAGCGGCACTCCAAAAAATTTTAGACAATACCCTAGGAAAAGACAATGAGGATCACAAGCCCAGGAAACACAGCAGAATGAATCCATTGGGTGCGACAAACTAAATGCAAAGGGGGAGAATCCAACAAAAAGAAAAAGTCATGACAAGGCTTTTAAAACATTTAACTTCATCTCCCTACTGAGTGTATAATTCAATCCTTTATTGTACTGATTAGTATTTTTCTGATTCTAGAGTTCCACACTATTTCTTGTGCTATATTGGCTATTTATCATCTTCTTATGTCTACTTTTTAATTGGGTTGTCTATTAATGAGCTCTAAGAATTTTTTATATATTCTGGTCATAGGTCATATGCATTGGAAATATGGTCTGTTTGAGGACAACTTTTCATTTTAACGATGTCATTTAAAGTTCTAAATTTTGATGGAATCTCATTTATCAATTTTTTTCTTTTATACATCATGATTTTGTATCCTAGGTAGTTCTTGCCTACCCTGAATTCATAAATATTTTCCCTTATAATTTCTTCTTAAAGTTTTATACTTTTAGGTTTTCTTATTTAGGTTCATAGATCCCTTCAAGTTATTTTCATGTGTACAAAAAAAGGGTTGAGGTTAATTTTTTATATATGGATACCAGGTGTTCTAGTGCCATTTGATGCAAACACTATCTCTTCCTCGGCTCTTGATTTGAGTTTATATTCTATAAAATGCTAATGTTAAATAATCTTTCAAAACTCAGTGGATCATATATGTGTGGTTCTATTTCTAGATTCTCTGTTTAATTCAAATGATCTATATGTCTTTCCTTACACCAACACTGCCTTGATTACTGTATCTTTAGAAGAAGTCTTAAAATTAGGTACTAAATGTCTTCCAACACTGTTTTTGTTTTTAACTTTTCTAGGTCCTTTGTACTCCTACATAACTTTTAAATTTCAATATCCAATTCTTCATTTATAGCAAGTATACACAGACCTGAATTTTTATATATACCTTGTGTTTTCTAATCCTGCTAAATTCAAGTACAAGTTCTAGGGGCTCCTAGAGATTTCTTAATATTTTCTCTGTAGATGATCATTTCATCTACGTATAAACATTTTGCTTCTGTGGTGCCAATCCTATCCTAGTTGTGTCATTTTAATGCCAGACTATTTTGGTGGGGACTAGGTTTCAAAGTTTAATGGACAGCTGAATAGTAAGCATATCTGCCCTTGTTCCCCACCTTAAGGAGAAAGCATTGTATCTTCTCCATTCATATAAGGCATTCTCACTCGAAGTATGGAGTACATGTCTTTAATCTGTTGAGAACTTTCTGTTCTACTTCTAGGCTACTGATGGCTTTTACCATGAACAGCTCTAGAATTTAGTCCAATATTTTCTCCAACTAGTGACAGGATCATATGGCTTTTTCCTTTACTCTGTTTAAATGATGACTTTTGGGGGTGGATCTTCCAATGCTGAACCAACACTGTCATCCCTATAACAAAACCACTTTCTACATACTGCCAGATCTGACTTCCAGTAGTTTGTTTTGTTAAACAAATTTCTATCTATGTTCATACTTTTTTCTTCCATTATCTTTATCTATCCAGTTTTAGGATTAGCACAATGTTGAGTTCCTAAAATGAGGGGAGAAGTGTTCCTTCTTTTTTGTGCTTTGTTTGATATAATTTATCAGTTAAAATGTTTATGAGCCTGATGTTTTCGTGTAGGTAGGTTTTCAAGCTAGGAATATACTTTCTTTAATAGGTGCTATTCAAATTTTATATTTCCTCCAGAGTTAGTTTCATTAATTTGTCTTCCAAGGTACTTCTTAGAAGTTGTCAAATTTATTTCAAAAAAGATTTTTGTAATATGCTTTCTATATCCTTTTAAATTCTGTAAAATCTGTGGTAATGTCTCCTTGATCTTAATATTGTAATTTTAAAAATGTATAACTTATATTGTGTAACAGGAAGAAAAGGTCTAAAAGACCAGGGGAATTGGGAGGGGTAGGGGAAGGGAAAAAAGAGAAAGGGAAAAATATGAAAAGAGGAAAAAAAATAGAAACAAGGTCTTTGCAAATAGGGAAGGGTGGAGGGGGTGAAGGGAGGGCAAGGGAAGGGGAAAAAAATAAGAACCAAGATACTCATGTAAAGGTACAAGATCCCAATGATGAATGTAACTGTATTTTATACCAAAAATGTACCAATAAACTTAATGGGAAAAAAAATTTAAAAAAATTTAAAAAATTACCAACTAAGAAAAGTCCAGAATCTGATAGCTTCACTGCTGAATTCTACAAGACATTTAGAGAGGAACTACTGTCACTACTGTTTAAACTCTTCAATGAAATTGAAGGGGAAGCAATACTCCCAAATTCATTCCTGGAAGCAAGCATCACCTTGATCCCCAAAGCAGAGAAAGACCCAACTGAAAAAGAGAACTATAGGCCAATCTCACTAATGAACATAAATGCAAAAATCCTTAATAAGATAATGGCAAACAGAATGCAGAAGATCATCAAGAAGATCATACACGCTGACCAAGTGGGATTCATCCCAGGGATGCATGGTTCAACATATGCAAATTAATTAATGTAATACACTATATCAATAGGGCCAAGGACAAAAACCATATGATTATCTCAATAGATGCAGAAAAAGCACTGGACAAAATCCAACATGCATTTATGATTTTAAAAAATCCTACAAAAATTTGGAATAGATGGTCTCTGCTGCAAACTGATAAAAGCCATCTATGAAAAACCAACAGCCAATATCATACTAAATGGTCAAAAACTGAAATCCTTCACACTAAAATCAGGAACAAGACAAGGATGTCCACTATCACCACTCTTGTTCAATATAGTTCTGGAAACATTAGCCACGGCAATTAGACAAGAGAAAGAAATAAAGGAATAAAGATAGGAAATGAAGAAGTCAAGTTGTCATTATTTGCAGATGACATGAGACTCTATATAGAAGACCCCAAGAACTCCACCAAAAGTCTTCTAGACTTAATAACCATATTCAGCAAAGTACCTGGATACAAGGTCAACACACAAAAATCAATAGCTTTCCTCTACATGGACAACAGACTCACTGAGAGAGAAATAGGGCAAACAATTCCTTTCACAATAGCATCCAAAAAACTGAAATACCTAGGAATCAACCTAACAAAAGAAATCAAAGACTTCTTCTCTGAAAACTATAGCACTCTGAAAAGAGAGATTGAAGATGATATCAGAAAATGGAAAAACATCCCCTGCTCCTGGGTAGGAAGAATCAACATAGTGAAAATTGCCGAACTTCCAAAACTGCTATATAGATTCAATTCAATCCCAACTGAAATTCCAGCACCATACTTCACAGACCTTGAGAGAACACTCCAAAATTCATTTGGAACCAGAAGAGACCCAGAATAGCAAAAGCAATTCTAGGGAACAGAGACATGGCAGGGGGTATCACAATCCCCAACTTGAAACTGTACTATAAAGCTACTGTGATGAAAACAGCATGGTACTGGCAAAGAAACAGACCTGAGGACCAGTGGAACAGATTAGAAGATGCAGAAACAATACCAGACACACTTAGCCATCTCATCTTCGATAAAGGAGCCAAACACCCTCACTGGAGGAAAGACAGCCTCTTTAATAAATGGTGCTGGAAAAATTGGGCTTCAACTTGCCAAAGATTAAAACTAGACCTATATCTCTCACCATGCACTAAACTAAAATTGAAATGGATTAAAGATCTAAATAGTAAAATAGAAATGCTGAACCGGCTGGAACAGAGGTTAGGTAGAACTCTTGAAGACGTTGGTGTAGGAAAAGATTTTATGAACAAAACCTCAGTTGTCTGTGAACTAGCACAAACAATCAACAACTGGGATCTCTTCCTATTAAAAAGCTTCTGCACTGCAGAGAAACCACCAACAGAGCTAAGAGACAACCTAAAATGTGGGAAAAAAGTTTTAGCAGCAGTACCTCAGACAAAGGACTACTATCTAGAATACACAAAGAACTTTAAAAAAATCAGACCTCCCAAATTTAAAAGACCTAGTTCAAAAATGGGCATCTGAAATGAACAGACATTTCTCAGACAAAGAAGTACAAATAGCAAATAAACGTATGAGAAAATGTTTAACATCACTGGTCATTCGAGAGATGCAGATGAAAACAACACTGAGATTCCACCTCACTCCAGAAAGAATGGCTGCTATCAAGAAATCAACCAACAACAAAGTTGGCAGGGTTGTGGGGAGAAAGGAACCCTTCTCCTTTGCTGGTGGGGGTGCAGACTGGTGCAACCACTGTGGAAATCAGTATGGAGATACCTCAAAGAACTAGGACTAGAGGTCTCATTTGACCCAGCTATTCCCCTGCTGGGTATCTTCCCAAAAGAATTAAAAGAATCATACCTTAGCGATATATGTGCACCCATGTTTATAGCAGCACAGTTTGTAATAGTGAAAGCTTGGAAACAATCAAAGTGCCCATCAACTGGAAACTGGATAAAGAAGATGTGGGGTTTTTATAAAATGTAGTACTACTCAGCCATAAAGAAAGAGAAACTAGAGACATTTATAGCTAACTGGATGCATATTGAGGACATTCTCTTAAGTGAAATAAATAGGACACACATATGTAAATATCAGATAGTTTCTCTGTTGTGAGAAACTCAAAATGTAATGATTAAAATGAATAACTGACAATGGGAAATAGGAAGAAAAGGCCTAAAGAGGTGGGGAAAGTGGGAGGGGTAGGGGAAAGGAAAAATTATGAGAAAAGGAAAAAATGGAAACAAAGTCTTTATAAAGAGGGAAGGGTGGAGGGGGAGGACCGGAAATGGGATAAAAATAAGAACCAAGGTACACCATGTACAGGTACAAGCACCTCATTAGGTAAATGTAAATGTATTGTATACCTAAAATATACCAACAAATGAATTTAAGGAAAAAAAAAAGAAAATGTGATGTTCATGCACAATGGAATACTACTCTGCCATAAAGAAGGATAAATGAGTCATCTGTAGGAAAATGAATCATCTTGGACCATAATATTAAGTGAAATAACTCAGACACATAAGCTTAAATATAGCATGGTTTCTCTTATATGAGAAATGCAAAATACAAAGAGCAATACAGTAAGTCCCCAACTTATGAACTAGTTTCATTCCAGAACATTCGTAAGTTGAAATCATTTGTAAGTATGACAAAGTGAGTCTTACACACCTTTGACAGAAATATACAATGTAAATTATAAAATTACCAAACATACACACAAAAATATGGTAGATAATCTTTTTTTTTTCACAGTTACCTTAAAATGGTGGAACAGTGTTAGGGTCAGAGTGAGCTACTTCCACGATTTGTTCACATGTACCAATGTTTGTAATGCAAGATCCATTCATATCTGTGAAAGTTTCCAACTCAAAAGTTCATAAATTGGGGACTTACTGTATAAAAGACAATAGGAAATAAGAAGATAGATTCTTCTCAAATGGGAAGAACATCAAGAGATGGATGAAGAACAAGGGGAAGAAAAAGTAATTAAAATGTGTAATGTACATGAACCAACTGCACACAATGAATGCAAATATTTTGTTCTTCCAACATGTACTAATAAAAAAATTAAAACTTTAAAAAATTATACACAATTCAAATTTCATTCACGATGATCAAGATACAGAATCTACCATCAGTGAACAAACAGACAAGACAATGTGGTAGACCTACACAATGAAATATTATTCAGCCTGGAAAAAAAAGGAAATCCTGTCATTTGCAACAAGGATGAACCTCGAGGACAATGTGTTAAGTGGAATAAGCCAAGCACAGAAAGACTAGTATCATATGACCTCACTTACATGTAGAATCCGCCTAACTCACAGAAGCAGAGATTAGATGGTGGTTACCAGGAGATCACAGAAGAAGTGGAGAGGTGTGGAGCATCAAAGGATACAAAATTTCAACAGGAAATAAGCTCAGGTGGTTTAAATTAAACACAATGACTAAAATTAATAAAAATTCATGTATGTAGTACTTGATAATTATTGAGAGAAGCATTTTAAATGTTCTTACCACCACCAAAAATAAATATGAGGTAATGCATATATTAATTAGCTTGATTTAGCTATTCTACAATGTATACATATCATACTATCATGTTGTTCAGCATTATCACATACTATTTTTATCACTTAAAATAAATAATAAAAAATTAAAAGTAAAAAGATTTATTGAAGCACTGACATGCTTATTCATTCACATTGTATCTAAATGTAATATAAAAGGCACAATTGGGCTACTGGGAAGCTCTCCTCCTCAACCTGGCCCCAAGGCTAACCCTTGACCACCTACACATTGGTAATGATAATAGAAACAAAGGGTCCAAACTTGCCCTGAAAAATTCCAAACCGACTCCTGTATACTAGACCTCCTTGCTTGACCTACAGTAGCCTTCCTTTCCCTGGAGCTCCTTGAGAGTTCATGAGTATGGACTGCATCTCATACATACAATTATAATAGAGCAAATAATAGGACAGAACATGCGCAATAGACACAGCTAACTTGTCTCAGCACCCTGTCAATCATGCTGTGGAAGATCTCTAAAGGGAGGCACCTTAAAGCAGGTGGGACATTTAAAATCCTACACCCTTGGTGGTCTGACCATTTTCCTTTCACAAGGGTGAGGCCAGTCACTCCAGGCATACTACTGCCTTAACACACTTTGCTGCTGTCTCCTTTTCATCGTCTGCTCCATCCAACTCTCTGTTCATCGCACACAAGAACCTCAGAACCAGTTCCTGGACCCCATAACATATGGTGACACTTTTGTACTGACACAGTTAAATAGCTGCACCAGAAGCTATCTAGCCCACAAAAACTAAAATATTTACTATCTGGGATTTTACAGAAAACCTTTATTGACCACTGGCCTAGAGCAGTAGTTCTCAACCCTCAAAATAGAATCAGATCACTTGAGAGATTTGAAATATATTTCTGACCCTATACCACATCCCTGAGGGTGATCATGGCCCCATTTGTCAAAAATTCTCCAAACGATTCCATGAGCATTTCAGTTTGAAAACTACTGATCTAAAGAAAATCTCCTCTTACCCATTTCTCAGCACCTATAGACAGAGTCACCAAGGTCAAAACTCAAAGTCCACACACATATAATCCTAGCACTCTGGGAGGTGGAGGCAGGAGGGTTACAAGTTTAAACCTATCCTAGGCAACTTAGTGACTTAGCAAGATCGTGTCTCAAAACAAAAAAATAAAATAAAGAAGGCTGGTAATGTAACTCAGAGCAAAAGCCCTAAGTTCAATCTCTAATGCTGAAAAAAGAAAAAACTCAACAACCAAGAAATTTAAAGTCTAGGTCTTCAATTTTTCACAGTTCATTTATGCAAAATCTCAACATTCTTGTTACTACAAAGATAATACTTATATAATGCCTAGAACAATTCTTTTTTTTTAATTCTTTTATTGGTACATTTTAGGTATACAACACATTTACATTTCTTATTGGGAATTGTACCTTTACATAATGCATCTTGGTTCTTATTTTTTCCCCATTCCCTGCCCTTCCTTCACCCCCTCCACCCTTCCCTATTTACAAAGACTTTATTTCCATTTTTTCCATTTTTCATCATTTTTCCTTTCCCTTCTTTCCTTTCCCCTCCCCCTCCCACTACCCCTACCCCTTTGGACCTTTTCTTCCTATTTTGCATTGTCGATTATTCATTCTAATCATTGGTGCATTTTAGGTATACAATATAATGACATTCATCGTTGGAAATTTGCACCTTTACATAATCTCTCTTGGTTCTTATTTTTCACCCTTGCCCAGCCCTCCCTTCAACCCCTCCATTCCTCCCTATTTACAAAGATTTTGTTCCTATTTTTCCATTTTCTCATATTAATCCCATTCCCTTCTATCCTTTCCCCTAACCCTCCCACTTCCTTCCCCTTTGCCCCTTTTCTTGCTATTTCATGCCTAGAACAATTCTTTGGGTGCTTTTGTTATAGCAGTTCTTAACTTCCGCACTTCAAAAAAATAGCATAAACCTTTATTATTCTCTTCATCTTCTTTTTTCTTCCAGATGCCTGAAACCAGCAGCATTATCACTGAACTAACATACGAGCCACACATGATCTATCAGTGCATCCATCTTTTGTGCCCTGAAAAACCAAGAAAGGTCCACTTTTCTGTCTGTTTACTCTGGCCCTAGAGCTTATGGGGACCTACACATTAGCCACACAGTCTCCAACTTCTCTCCCTGATAAGCCTCTTTTCCACAACCTAGACACCTGCTAAATTCTACAACCACAAAAACACCACCTTTTACCAAAATAATCCACCTCTAGCTACTAACCTTCTCCCCCTATCATCCAAACTACTTCAAAGAGAAGTCTAGTTGTTGTCTCAATTCCTAAACTAGTTTTGGTTTTGTCACCATCGTTCTACTTGATCCATTCTTGCAAATATCACCAGTTAACTCTATCGCCTAAGGGAGCAGACACTTTTCAACTCTTATTTCATAATACCACTCCACAGCATTACACAGTTAACCATTTTCCTGAATTTTTGTTTCTCTTCCACCGCACACTGTTAGTTATCATCATAGTTCTTGTTATTTTGCTCCTTGTCCTTGGTGGGTTTTCCACTCCTCAGCCAAAGTAGCTACATCTGCAGTCCACTATTCACACTTGCACCATGATCACAGTCACTCAAACTGCTGCACCTACCACACATGCTGATCATTCCTAAACCTGTTTCCAATCCAAATTCCTGCCCACTGTGCTAGACTCATACAGTCAATTTCTGTCAACTGTCAGTTCTTGACTACCAAACCCAATGTGCCCTAAGCCAAACTCATTATCTTTTTCCTGTGTTTCTGATGCTCTTTCTGTATTTCGGTCTTAGCTGGTGACTCTACAATTCACCCAGTTATACATGCTATAAATTGGCAGTTACTATTTACCTTTTTCTCCTTAATCCCCCAGAGGTAAGCATCATTGGTTCTGCAAACTGATTCCTTAATTGTATCTCAAATGGATCCTCTACTACCACTTTTATATGAAAGACTGAAACTGGTTTCCTTATCTGAAGTTTTGTCTCCTAGAAGCATCTCTCCACCCATTCAAGGGTGATTAACCTCTATTATCATATCAGTTATGTGACTGAAAACTATCAGTGTCTCTTTGTCATATAAGAGTATGCTCAAACTGTTCAACACAGATTCTCAGAAATTTTGGCCTTACCTCTCTGACATCAACCCCTTGCTTCAAGTAATAGTAATAAGTTCCCCTACTGGAGAAACCTCCTCAGACATATTCAAATATTTTATATTTGACAAAGGGACCTAAAGCACATGTGGCAGGAAAGAGCCTATTCAACAAATGGTGTTGGGAAAACTGGTTATTTGTTCGCAGAAGACTGAAACAGGATCCTTATCCCTTGCCATATACTAAATTAAAACCAAAATGGATCAAAGATCTAAACATTAAAACAGAAACATTAAGAGAACTTCCAGATTGGAAAGAATTTTTTCATTTCTCTTCAGACAGAGGACCAATATTCAGAATACACAAAGAATTCAAAAAAATTAAACCACCTAAAATTAAAGACTCAGTCAAGGAATAGGCAAGAGAAATGAAGACACTTCACAGAGGAAGAAATACAAATGGTCAACAAATATATTAAAAAATGTTCAACATCCCTGACCATTAGGGAAATGCAAATTAAAATAATGCTAAGATTCCATCTTACTGCGCAAAGAGCAGCAATTATTAAGAAATCAAACAATAACAAACGCTGATATGGCTGTGGTGAAAAAGGAACACTCCTTCATTGCTGGTGGGTATCCCAACCAGTACAGCCATTATGTAAATCAGTATGGCGACTTCTCAAAGAACTGAAACTAGGGCCGGGGATTTAGCTCAGTGGTTTCGCCGCCTGCTGCGCAAGCGCAAGAACCCGAGTTCAATGCCCGATATCAAAATAAATAAATAAATAAATAAATAGAACTGAAACTAGAAATTCCATATGACCCAGCTATCCCCCTGCTAGGTATCTTCCATAAAGAGTTTAAATCATCATACTACAGCAACATATGCATACCAATATTTATAGCAGCATAATTCATAATAGCTAAATTCTGGAAGCAGCCTGTATACCTGTCAAGAGATGACTGGATAGAGAAAATGTGATATATATTGTATTTATATATGAATTATATATATATATATATATATGAATACTACTCAGCTATAAAGAATGACAAATTTGAGACATTTGTAGGAAAATGGATGCCTAGAAAATATAATGTTGAGTGAAATAAACCAGACACACAAGCTTGAATATCATATAATATTTCTCATGTGAATAAGGCAAAGTACAAAGAAAATGATAAAGGATGGATAGAAAAGGACAAGGGGATGGATCTCTTACAATAAGGAAGTCGTCCAAGGCAACAAAGGCCAGGGATGAGGAGGAAGAGGAGGGGAAAAAAGAAGAATAAAGATATGCTCTGTACAACAACCTAATAACCCCAATTAATGTAAATAATATATGCCATAACATGAGCTAAATCAAATAGTATCAACAAGATTGAAAAATGGGATATCAGAACTGGAAAAGGAGGGAGGGAGGGGAAGGGGAATGTTTTTTTAAAGAAAGAAACACTAAGCTACATGAACAACAAACATGTACAAATAATTTTTTTTTAATTTTTAAAAAGATCAAGGATTTCTTGAGGTCAAGATATTTTATGTAGTATTCTCTGTCAAAACTAGTAAATTCTGTAGTTGTAGTAGGACAGAAGTCATAGACAATTTGCCAGCCCTGGACTTGACTTTGATCCAGATCCATGACAGTAACTTCTGACCCCTTTCTTTTTTTTCTTTTTTTTTTCTTTTTTTCGTACTGGGGATCAAACTCAGGACCTTTTGCTTGCAAGGCAGGCAGCAGAACCACTGAGCTAAATCCCCGGCCCTTTTTGACCCCTTTCTAGAACTGCATGGGTATCTGCCAAGCTGGGCTGAGGAATAAGAGCTAAGGTTGTCCCCAGAGAGGAGCATTTTCTTTGCCTCTTGGTTAGTGTTATCAGGGCAGGGGAGAACCAGCAGGTCTTTATCAGTCCCCAGTCCTCTTCTTTTATTCCAGTTTTCTTTTTTAAAATATATTTTTATTTAAACTATACAGATACATACAAATATAAAAATTGTACATATTAATGACTACTCCTTTTCTTTTAAAATAGTTGAAGGACTGGGTGTGTAGCTCAGTGGTAAAGTGCTAACCTAACATGTGTGAAGCCCTGGGTTTGGACCCTGGGTTCCATCCCCAGCACCACAAAAATAAATAAGTAAATAAATATGCCTTTTATATTTCTTTAGAAAAAAATAAATCATTGTCAAAGATTTTGATAATTTATCTGATTAAGGCAGTCTCTTTAGTTCTTACAAGCACCTCTTTTCTTACAAAAAGAAATGACCTGATACACATTTATACAATAAGAAGAAAAGCTTGATGATAACTTACCAATGCAAAGATAGAGAAGTAGTTTTTTTTCTCACTATAAATTAACACCTCTAACATACTATTTAAGTCCTAAATTGGTTAAAACATGAACACTGCAAACCATGGATGATGTTTTCTTCGTGGGGAGACAAAATTCCTTATGACTAAATCATTATGAGTTATCTACATCCAAAGTAATAGGAGGGCCTTGTTTTTATTTTACTTCAGAGCATGATGCTGTAATATATAAAATCTAAAGTTGTAAAAGATCATCTGCTAATTTTAAAATGTTCAAATGTTCTGAGTTGCATTGTTACAATGACTTGCATTAAAATTGAGCTCACTTCCAAAGCCAAAATTTTCTAATTATAAGCCTGTTCATTATAAGCCCATTCATAAAATGCCACTCATTATGAGTGCCCATTATCTGCTTTATAAAATGCTTACAATTACAGCATCTTTTTCAGCAAAGTATATATATATATTCATATTTTTTATTTCCAGGTGTAAGCACCCATCAGACTTAGACAAAGATTTCTTTTCTCAGTCTTAACATTGTGATACTTTTTTGGAGGTGGTACCGGGGATCAAACTCAGCTCCTTGAGCTTGTGCAGCAGGCAGCGAAATCACTGAGCTAAACCCCCGGCCCTATACTTTTGATTAGATTTCTATTTACTTTTCCTACTTTCAATTGAAAGCAGAATGTAGACATGTAGGAAACAAAACACAAAACTGAATCACGCTTTAACAATTAGGTGAGCCAAGCCTCTTTTTGCTCCGCATTTGCATTACTTCTTTCTGTACTTGGAACAAATTCCAACTCTTCCACTTACAGGATGTGCTCCTTTGGGCAAGAAACAACCCCAGTAAACTTCACACTACCCACATGTGAAATGTGGATGAAAATATTTCAGGAACATTTAAAGGACCATTAAATGAGAAAGCCCAAAGATGTAAACCACTTAACATAGTTCATGAATATATTAACATTATCCTCTTACGCAGCACTCACAAAGTGCCAAGCAGCATTTTAGGGCAATCTACATCATATCAGTCCTTTAATCCTTTAATAGACTATGTAGTAGGTACTGTTATTCACTTTTAACAAATGAGAAGCCTTCCCTAAACCACACTTCTGATTATTTCACAGTACCAGATAAGCAAAGATTTACACTAACAATGCAGGGGTTTCAGCAAGGAAAACAGACTCTAATGCCCTGAGACATCTATTGCATGTAATGAATTAAGTGTTTCCCTATTAAACTAAAATACAACATCCATGGAAGAATGGGAAAAGTAAGTCACTCAAATAGTTTTCCGTGTTCTGTAATTCAGTTGCAAAACCCAAATCAGGATGCAAAAGTTATTCAAGATTTATCCCTCTCCCAGAAAATAATCCTAAGGCCCTTACAGATAGTAAGTCTGCTTTCACCTGTAAATTATGAAACCTCCCTCCAGCTTATCTTGCCTTCAAACATATGTAAGTAGTTTGTATTTTAACATAGCCTACCAAATGGGCAAAACCTGACAAACTCTAGAATACACATCCTAGATAACCCATCTTAAGGACACCCCCAACCCCCACAAATATACCCAGCTCAAGACCACAAATGCCTTTCTCCCTCTGGAGGGCCCGCACCATATTTCTTTGAGTGTGTACTTTTAAAATTATGCATTAAAAAGTCTCTTTTTTGGAGGAGGAGATGCCCTTTTAAATTATTTCCTCCCTTGGCCTCAACTCTATTCCCTGATTAGGTGTTCTGTTTTCCCAAGGTTCAGATGTAAGATTCTCCATGGCAAAGAAATCAGGCAATAGAAGTATGGCAGAATCATATTTTTAGGAAATCTGATAAATTATCTATCTTTACGTAGCAAAGTAATTTATTAAGATATTAAATAACTTTTTGGCTTTGCTTCCATTGAATAATTCGAGAGACTGAAACCACATGCAGTCATTTGTATTCTCTATTTTGCCTTCTTATATTTCACTCCTCCCCTCTGAGAAGATAGCCAGACCTTCTGTACTCCCTGGCCATTGGAGAGCTTTGCTTGTAGCATCAGGGCAGAAGTGACCTGAGGAGAGACTTCCTTGCTATGGTTTCCCAAAAAACTTGGGCTATGGAAACAAAAATTAGCCACTGCATGCGAAGTGACAGTGAAGGACAAAGGTGGGAACAGATAGAGCATAAAGAGCAAGAAAGAAAATAAGATTGGCCCAAGCTTAAGGAAGGGCTAGTCTGTGGGACCTATAAGTAAAGGGATCCACAAGCTTCCCTCTTGCAGAGCTCCAGGAAAGAGGCTGGGTCCCCATGGGAAACTCAAGCTAGTGGCCATACAGGGCTCCACTGAGACACCTGAACCCACTACCTTCCCATACCCTAGGTAATACACAGTTTCAACACCTTCAGATTCCAAGGGATTAGCTGGAGGGTTAGAGTAATTGTATTATACTAGAGGTTTCCACAAGGGGCTTTAGATAGGTTGGGAAGGCTTTTTTACCTTTTTTATTTCTGGTTTGTTGGTTTGTTGGTTGGTTAATTGGTTACAGATGTTGAAAACATCCTATAACATACAGGATAACCCTATACCACAAGAACTCCCCACTCAAAATGACAATATAATTAGGAAAACTGACAATGGGCATCAAAGAGGAAACTGATCTGGACTCAGAGACCAATGTCTCACCTGAACGATCTTCTCAGTGCACCACTCCTAGGACCTTGGCCTTACAACTTTGAGAGTGAAAGGGGAAACCCTTTAATGGCTGAGATATAATCTCCTTCAAGCTGTGGGCACATGGGCTTGAAGTTGGATTAAGGTTGATTTAGAAGAAATAAATCATAGAACATTTCTTGCATGTTAGAGCCTATTGAGGAGGTTGACATCCCCTATGGTGATCTCAGTGTAGGAATGGCTGAGCTTTCAGACGGCACGCTCAGCTCTGTCCTATCTTCTATGTACTCCCGAGGAAGCATGAGCATTTTGGACTAAATGGTTCTGCAGATAGCTTTCCAGACTACATCTCTGTCCTACTACCATGAAGAAGAAACCAAGCCATCCTTCTGACCCGAGAACACCCAATATTTCTGTATTATGATTTTTTTGTATGAAAATGGCAGCCATGATTACATTTTTAGTTTTATTTTTAAGCTATTTTATTTATAATCAATAAAATCTGCTTGAGCATCTGTGTATGTATTCATCCCACCAAACAATTGTTACATGTCACAACAAGACTCGCAAAGAAGGACTTTTGCAATACTATATAAAGTGGCACAAATTATTGTTTTCATTAGCAATGTCCATATATCACCTTAAAAGCTAAGTAAACAGCCACATGCATTTCAAAAAACAGAGAAAAACTTGAACCATTTTCAATTTTAGTATAAAAATAGGTTTGAGTAAAGAAATAAAATAGCATCTATGTGGCACCTTTGTTTAAAGATGAGAAAAATATTATATGGTGCAATTAATCTTTATACTTCTTTGCTAAAAAGAAGAAAGAAGCAACAGGACTCCATGTTTATATGTGAGATACAAAATAAGAAGTTCTGATTTCTTGCCCAAGGACAATGATCAGTGGAGATGGGGTCAAAATCCTACATAAACATTAGGACACTAAATGTCATTCTCTTTAGAGCACTGTATCTTCAAAAGAGAAAAGTTGAATATTTACTATATATCAGGCACTATACATACACATTTCATTCCAATCTTATTGTAACCCCAAGAGGTAGATATAATTTTTTCCATTTTATACTTACAGGAGCTGCTAAGGGCAATGACACTAAGCTGCCTATACAAGATCACCCAGCCAATAAGTACTGAAAGAATTTCACCAATGACTGTTCATGATCTACAATCATGAACTACAAAGCTCATGCTCCTAGCCTATGAATCCTCCTCTCTCTTCACTGCTCACATAATGAAGCGATTTCATGCATTTAAAAATAAGCATGAGTTATTCCTACTGATCATCAAGGACCCTGGAAGTGCCAAATTAAAATATAAACAAGCTATTTTCTATTTCTCTGAGTGTTATGATCACTGAATAGAGCACTAGATTTATCTTCCATACTGTCCTATCATTAATACTAATTACATCTGATTTTGATGCCTTGCTTGATATGTCTCCATGCCAGAGCCAGACCACAAGGCCTTTGAGCACAGGAAGTGTCTATCGCTGCTTACTGATAGTCTCCACATGTACACAATAAACCTTTACTGAATGAGTGTCTGAGGGAGCCAGTGTAGTCTTGTGAGTGACAGTAAGAATGCCACAATCATGGCAAATAGCAGTAAGACCCATTGTCATTTACAGGATCATGATGGACTTGTAGGGAATCTGTGATGCAAGAAAACAAAAGTACAGATTAACAGCAACTAAAACCCTGCCCCACTTTGAAATCTTTCTAAGCTCTTCACAGGAGAACTATCAGTCTCTCTTTAATCCACTCTAGGCACGATTTTTCTCACACATGGATTTCTCCGTATTGTGTCTGTCATGCTAACTGCCACACTTATTTCCTAAATTGCAAATATTCATTTTTGAGTTGCCAGAACTCCAAGAAGTTCCTACACTTTAACATTATCCAATACACTGAATAATAACTTACAACTATATTACATTGTTCCCCTTTGGATAACAAAATTAAGGGACTCCCTTTACCATAATCAAATACTAATTCATATTCCAAAATTATTTCCCACCATTCCTCTCTTCACATGCTTTAGGACCATCTAAAGAGAACTGCCCCCCGATGGCTTAACATTATTTTTGTCTTTGGTCCTGCAGTTCATTCTATACCAAACGCCCTGCATTTTCATGCTGGGGCCAAGCTCAACCATTATTCCACCAGGAAGCCATCACAGACTCAATCTAAATGGACATACCCCCTCCATTGTCTCAATTCTTACATTTTATCTCTATCTTTTGTTGATAAATATCATTTTATAAATTCAGCAGATGGTAAGCTCCCAAAAACCAAATGCCACACATCATTCATCTCTGATTCACGTCAAGCAACACAGAGCATTCTACACAGTAGGTACTTTATAATTTTAAATGAATAAAGGAAAGGGTAAGTGCATTTCGTTCCATTGTCCTTATGTCTTAAACCTAGCCTAATATAAATGGCAATAATAAAATCTGAATCACAGTCCCATTTTTCACACAACTAGCTACAAAACTTAAGCCAACGACTTCGCCTATATTAATTCTAGTTTTTTCACTTGAAAAGAGAGATGACTTCGAGCTGATCTCTCAGGCCATTACTAATATACAGATAGACTGTACAGTATAAAGTACGTAAATAATTTCAAGGAGAGGAAACACAATTCCCCATACTCTTTGCCTAGTAACTTAGTCTTCCTTCAGAACTCAGTTCATCATCAATTCCGTACAGAAGTTTCCCTGATGACCATGACTACATCAAATCCCTCCACATAAAGTTGTTAACAGCACCATAAAGTTCCATACTGAAAGATTTATGATACCTATAATTTCTATTTAGTTAGGTTATTATTTAATTTCTATCCATGTTTCTCCCCTGTACATGCAATAAAAATGAATGTAATATGTCTTAGAAAATGAGATCTTACAAAGCAGAAGGTTTTTTCAATGGTTATCTACATGATATTATTACATATGGTTCAGTACTTACTTTCCAAAGAGGATGGACACAAACTAGGTGTTTTCACAACATCAAAGAGATAATAAAATTCCCAAAGCTTTTAAATTATCATTTTATCAAAGTTTATATATTCAAAGAATATGGTCTCTAATAAAATTACTCTTAAATATGAAATCCAAATCAAATGTACTTTGTTTTATTTTCACCTGCTTTCCCTCCAATACAAATACATTTGCTTTAAAACTCTTCTCCATTTTATTCCTCTTCACATCTTTCCTAAACTTCTCATCTGCAGAGGAGAAGAAAAAGGCATGAGCCGGGGATTTAGCTCAGTGGTTTCCCCACCTGCTGCACCAGTGCAAGGACCCGAGTTCAATCCCCAGCACTAAAAAAAAAAACACGGCAGAGGAATCTCTCACTTCAAATTAGATAATGGAGATATGCAAAATATGGGAAACAGTGCAAAGTTTTGTAGAAAAGCACCACCCAAATAAGGTTGTAGAAGTGCAAGAAACTGTTCAACAATAATGCACTGCCACATTTCCACAAAGTCCTCAAAAAGAGGCAAAAGCAAGTGTCATTGGACAGGTTTCTTGTTAAAGTTGCAGCCAATAGCATTGATTCCATTAGTGATAGTGAAAGTCATCTTACATAATAACTCTTTTCTCTCCTCCCTCACTCCCACTATGCAGGTTGTCAAAGGTTAAGTGAAAGTTGTTTATTTTTCTTTATATTTTGTATTTTCTTTTCTGTTTTGTATTATATTACAGTACTGTAATCATTTTATATGACTATTTTGGGGTTGTGGAGTGAATCAGCTGAGTTTCCATTATTATTTATGGGGAAATTCATTTTGATATATAAGAGCTTTGGATTATGAGCATGCTTCTAGAATTAATTCTAAGGTTTTACTCCAACTATTACTATGATTTATAATTATATCACACGATATATACTGTGTTGGCTCTTGAAACCTAATAGTCCTCTTGATATATGTATATGTAATATATATTTATATTATGTACATTTGTGCTACAACTTGCATTCATGAAAAATCCATATGGGTTTGAAATTTTAAAATTCTAGCAAACAGAAGATCTAGGTTAGTTGCATGGAATCTTTTTTTTTTTTCCTGGTATTGGGGATCAAACTCAGGTCCTTGCACTTGCAAGGCATGTGTGGCACGAATGAGCTAAATCCCAGGCCCTGAATCTTTCAGTTACTTGAACAAGAATGTACAGGCTCCTCACTCCTATTTGTATCCTGTGTGTAGACAAATATTATCTTTCCTTGTTAACATGAGTTCCTCATGGAATATTAGGTTCACTTCAATAGCACTGCCTGTAAATTTTAGGCTTGCCTTACTAATGTTTACATAGATGTATGGTTAATTCACTTAATATATATATATATATATTTTTTTTTCTTTTTGGTAGCAAGGATTAAACTCGGGACCTTGCATTTGCAAGGCAGGTGGCAGAACCACTGAGCTAAATCCCCAACCCAACCTAATAATTTTAAACAGTTTTCTATTGACATAAAAATTAATTCTATTAATGAAACAACATTGAGTGGTGTTTGCCTGCTTTAAAAAAATTCTTTCTTTCATACATTTATTTGCTGTTTCTAATTCTTTGAGAAATGTCTGTTCATTTCATATATCCATTTTTTGATTTGGTCTTACATTTGGGGGGTCTGATTTTTTTAAAGTTCTTTATATATTCTAGATAATAGACTTTTGTCTGAGGAACAACTGGTAAAAACTTTTTCCCATATTATAGGTTGTCTTTTCACTCTGTTGATGGTTTCTCTTGCTGTGCAGAAGCTTTTTAATAAGATGAGATCCCAGTTGTTGATTCCTTGTGCTAGTTCCTGTGCAACTAAGCTTTTCTTCATGAAGTCTTTTCTTACACCAATGTCTTCAAGAGTTCTACCTAACCTCTCTTCCAACCCGTTTAGTGCTTTTGTTTTAATATTTAGATCTTTGATCCATTTCAATTTCAGTTTAGTGCATGGTAAGAGATATAGATCTAGTTTTAATCTTTGGCAAGTTTAAACCCAATTTTTCCAGCACCATTTATTAAAGAAGCTATCTTTCTTCCAGTAAGGGTACTTGGATCCTTTATCAAAGATGAGATGGCTGAGGATGTCTGGAGTTGTTTCTGCATCTTCTAATCTGTTCCACTAATCCTCGGGTCTGTTTCTTTGCCAGTACCATGCTGTTTTTATTAAAGTAGCTTTGTAGTATAGTTTCAAATTGGAGATTGTGATACCCCCAACATCACTAGTCATTCGAGAGATGCAAATGAAAAAACACTGAGATTCTACCTCACTCTGGAAAGAATGACTGCAATCAAGAAGTCAACCAATATCAAATGCTGGCAGGGCTGTGGGGAGAAAGGAACCTTCTCCACTCTTGCTGGGAGTGTAGACTGATGCAACCAATGTGGAAATCAGTATGGAGATACCTCAAAAAACTAGGATTAGAGGTCCCATTTGACTCAGCTATTCTCCTGCTGAGTATCTTCCCAAAAGAATTATAAGAATCATACTACAGCAATATATGTACACCTATGTTTATAGTGGCACAGTTTATAATAGCTAAAACTTGGAAACAGCTCAATTGCCCATCAACTAGTGACTGGATAAAGATGTAGGGTTTTTTTTTTATAAAATGGAGTACTACTCAGCCATAGAGAATGATAAACTAGAGATATTTATACCTAAATGGATGCACATTGAGCCCATACTCTTTTTTTTTTTTTTTTTTTTTTTTTGGTACTGGGGATTGAACTCAGGACATTGCACTTGCAACACAGGCACTGGAACCACTGAGCTAAATTCCCACTCCTAAATGTGTGGCTTTGAATGAAAGTGCCCTTTTTTTCAGATATTTTCTTTTTTCTGGTACTGGGGATCAAACTTGGGTCCTTGCACTTGCAAGGCAGGCGGTGGAACCACTGAGCTAAATCCCCAGCAATACTCTTAAGTGACATAAATAGGACACACATGTATAAATACTGAGTAGTTTCTCTGGTGTGAGAAACTGGAAGTGTAAATGAGTATCAAAATGTATAATAATGTGAAATAGTAAGAAAAGGTCCAAAGGGGAAGGGGAGGGAGAGGTGGAAGTTGTAGGGGATACAAAAGAAGGGGGGAAAAATATGAGTAAAGGAAAAAATGCAAAGTCTTTGTAAATAGGGAGGATGAAGGGTTAGAATGGAGGGAAGGGGATTGGGGGAAAAATAAAAGCCAAGATATATCATGTAAAGGTACAAATTCCCAATGATGAATGTCATCATATTATATACCTAAAATTTACCAATAAACTTATTGAATAAAAAAATAAATAGGGCCGGGGCTTTAGCTCAGTGGTTCTGCTGCCTGCCTCGCAAGTGCAAGGACCTGAGTTCAATCCCCAGTACCAAAAAAAATAAAATAGAAAATAAATAAATAAATAAATCATGTGAGAAAATCTCTCAAGAAAAACTCCTGGATGATATTCCTCCAGGAATATTTCCCAGGAAAACCATAAGAAGCAAAAACTACAGCTATCTCTTATGCAAATGATAAAATAATACATAAAGTGTTCAAGAGAAAAAATGCTTGAAATTAACATTGACTGCACACCGGTTAATAAGTTTTTACCATGTTAGACACCACGCTGAGCGCCCAGCACATCAGTGAAGGCCAGGGCAGACCAAGGCCCCAGTTCATACTCATGACTCTTGTTCAGCCAGATGAGGAACCCTAGGGCCTAGTGCTAGACTTGACTTCTTCCAGCAAGGATTTTATCACATGAAGGAAGTTGATTACTTGCGCAGGGTGGGTGGGATGAAAGCATTAATGGTTTATAAGCAACTGAGGAAGCTGAATGAGTTTGGGTATGCTCTGGCAAGCCATCCTTGGTGGAAATGGCTGTGGAGCCCCATCTTTATAAATTAGTGATGTAATAAAGGTCTCCCAGGGAGGAGGGAAGAGTGCAGAAGGTAGGTAGAACCAAAATTCCGCTGACAGGTTAGAGGTGTGTTGAGTCCAGAATGTCATTTCGTGACAGGAGTTTCATAGCAGGTTACTCAGGCTGGAGCCTAAGGAGCAGGTCTTGGGTGTTGGAGACTTCGAGGCTTGAGAGAACAGTGTAGTGTTTTTGAAGTCTTGGAAAGCTTATTAATTTAAAAATTAAAAAATGAGAGAGAAAATGCTTGAAAAAAATCCATGCTGCAGGTTGTTTTATCAGATAATACATTTGAGTAGAAAAAAAAGAGAAAAATATAAAAAGAGTCAGTCATTCAGCATATCTGAACAACTAGTTTCATTCATCAATTGCGAAGTGCTTTGTGAACATTAAGGATGTAAAGTCTAAAATCTTCAGTACATGTTGTAATTGCCTCGATTAATCTTCAGAATTACAGATGACTAATAGAGACAGACACCTGACAGATTATATTACAAAGTCTATCTTCATGTGAATCTGTCAATCTTCAACTCTTATTTCATTATTAAATTTGGAAGAAAACATAAAAAGTATCAAAAAAATTACTAAAACTATGGTGTAAACACACACATCCATGGCTCTCATTTCAAGTAGGTATTTCATAACTCTTATTTTTTAAAACAAATTGTATTCCTCAACCTGTAGTATGTTTAACACACACACAAAGATAGATAGATAGATAGATAGATAGATAGATAGATAGATAGACAGACAGATAGACGATTCCACAAAAAATGAAAAGAAAACATTAAAACACTAAGGAAACAATATGAAAAGTCTTTATAATAATTGAAAATATTTTATAAAAATGTTAAATCAACCTCTGATACATGACTAAGATTTCTTTTAATACTTTTAAATGATTTATAATATTTTGGCAAGTTTCCAAACCTGCTCAGATAGCAGCCATAGAGAAAACAAAATATAATGAATTTGTGGTCTCCTTTTTTCTTTCGTTTTTTTTAACTTTTAGAAAATTGAAGTACACAGGAAAGCAAACTCTGCCTTAATCTGACTCCACAGATGCATTCCAGAAAGTAACTAATTTTCTTTTGTACAGTTGTTCCAAATATTCCCTCACTTGACATTACTACTTATTACTTATGTGCCCATGAGCACATAGAAAAAATAAAAATAACAAACCAAATGAACATAAATCACAAATGCAAGACATAAAAACAAATTCCTGGTTCATCCTGTACCATGACTAACTTCTATAGTCACTGCAAGTAAGTAATCAGCATTTACTGAGCATTTTTTGATAATAAACTCTTTTCAAGGAACTAAGAAAAAGAGCAAATTGGTGAGTTGTGGGTGAGAACTGGTCAAAATGGAATCTTCTGGAATATATTCTGAATGCTCAATATAGTGAAAAAAATAGCATGAAAGAAACCTCCATGGTGTTTGTAGGTAGAACTGTCTAGTTCTTGTGCCATTTTTTTATATAAATCTCTGGGAAAATCATGTAATTTCTCTGAGTATCAGCTTCTTTATAAAATAATAATAATTCAATGTTACTAAGAGTTACTTAAGATGAAGTGCTTCACACACTACAGGTGCTCAATAAATGAACACTAGACTTATTATTAAAGCTTATAGTATTTATATTTCCTCTAAATGCAAATTATAGCCAAAGCACTTTTTCTTATCAAAAATAATATATAATCAAGAGTTGGAAGAAGTAGGAAGGGAGAAGTGGGTTAGGGGATAAAAAGTAATTAAGATGTATTGTGTACATGTACCAACTCCCCACAGTAAATGTAATCATTATGTATTGTAAACATGTACTAATAAATAAATAAATGCATGGCTTTAGGTTTTTTAAAAGAGATACAGTACATACATATATTCACAGCAGAAATACTTAGCAAACACTAGAGAAAGAAAACAGTGAAATCACATCAAGAGATAACCACAGTTAACATGTAGTACCCCACATTTTGCCCTCTTCACTCATCCTGAGCCTAGTAAAAAGAATTCCTAAAAGTGAGTGTCCATAGGCATGCTTTTTCCTAGAGCTTTGGCTTCACATAAAGCAACTGACTTCATACTGAGAGGCTTAGAAATGATCTCTCTGTGAGGATTCACTCCTGATTCTCTAGTCAGCAAAATTAGGAGATTAAATTGTGTGGAGAAGCAACTGGAGCTGAGAGTCCCACAAACATCCTACTGAAGACTCCTCCCTCAGGATTTCTCAACTAGTTAATCCTCACCACTATGCCACATAGACTGGCGACATCTTTCTGTATATGATTTTTGCAGCCTGCTTTATTTTTTTCCATATTGATATACTGTATTAAATTTTTAATTGTGTATTTGTTAACTGATACATAAAAATTGTACATAATTATAGGGTACTATGTGATGCTTCAATTCATGTATATATAGTACACTATAATGTATAATTCAAGTTAGACATATCTATCTCCTCACTTAGCATATCTATATAGTGAAAACATTTAAAATTCTTTCCTGCAGCTTTTTTAAATGTACAGTACATTAATACTATCTGTAGTCATTTTACTGGGCATCTTACTAGTCATCTTACTGAAATTCTTACTCCCATCTAAGAGTAACAGTATCACATGTTGACAAAGTTTCTAAAGTTAACATGACTGATAATGCAAGAAATAGGTATGAATTTACCTAAACTAAAAAGAAAGTAAGACATGCAAAGATCATAGTGTGGACAAAAGCAGAGAGGCCTAAGACAGGGTAGCATTTTCAGAAAATTAAATTTATCCTATATGGCTCTAGCATAAATGCTCTGCTACTGAGCAGGGAGCTTGGGGAAACAGAAGCCTAGAAGGAAAAAACACCTGGACAGTACAGTAGCAAGTTAGCCATGAAGAGTCTTCTAGATCACATAGCCTAATGTCTAAAGACATGAACTTCACTATCAAAGTGTCTAGAATTCTAGTTCTAGATACTCACTCACTTGATCTTATGGAAATTACAAAACCTCCCTGAGCTTCAGATTCCTCATTTGTAAAACAGCTATGTTAAGATTTAGATCTAAAATGTCTTCCCAAATATAAATAATTTAAAGAGTAAATTAAAAAGAGAGATAGTAGGAAACAAGAAGGTAAATTCTGTGGAGATGGGAAGGGGACTTGCAAACAGGAAGAGAGGGGAAAGCTTGGGGAAGTAAAAATAATCAAGATACAATATGTATATGTACCATTTCCCCAAAATTAATGTAGTTATTATGTGTCACAAACAAACAAATAAATGTATGTATGTATGTATGTATGTATGTATGTATCCATGTATGGTGCCTAAAGTATTATGTGTTCAGAGGTGGGGTTTTTGGAAGGTGATTGGATCATGGAGGTGTTATCCTCATCAGTGGGTTAATTCAAGGATGTGTGTGCTGTTAGGAGGTAGCGTCTGGTTTGGAAGAGGTAGTTCACTGAGAGAATGCCCTGGAAGGGTGTATTCTTGATCTTGGCTCTTTTCTTTTCTCTCTTCTTTCTGGTTGCCATGGATTCAGCAGCTTTCCCCATCATGCCCTTCTGCTATGCTGTTTCTGCCAAGCCAGCCAACCATTCATGGACTGAACTCTCTGAAACTGTGAGCCAAAATAAACTGTTGCTTCAAGTTGCAGGTGTTGGGTATTTCACCTCAGCAACAAAAAAATGATTAATATGAGGTATAGTAGCAACATGTGTAAAAGAATTATCTCAGTCAATATTCAATTTAATTTGATTAATTTAATTATAAAGTCACAACGAACAGTACATTAGCAAATACTGAACTGTTGCACCTAGAGGAAACACATGGTTACATTCTTGAGAGCTTCTGGCCATAACATCTCCATCAATTTATCAGCATATAACTTTGTTTTACATGTGTTTCTGATATGGGATGTTGATTCATTAATATCAAGCTCATGACTAACATTATTACTTGTTCCATATTAAGGTTCGTCTAACATATATATTTTCTACCTGAGGCACATGACAACCTCTTTGAGCTTAGGAATACTAAACAACACTCCAGCACTATAGTTGGAGTCTGCCTTAAATAGCATAATTACCAAGAAAATACACAAAAATGTAAAAAGCATGGTACTAAATAGACCACAAAAAGTATATTTGTTTACAGTATGAAAGATGAAACAAGAATCAGAGCATGTCCTTGTTTGATCACAACTGGAAGCATGGTCAGCATGAGTGACTTGGATTTTTTCATATTCTGTTATGCTGCAGATGACTGTGAAAGCTCTGTGAGTATTGTTTGGGAGATTACAAATAAATGTGAACAAGTAGGCAAATTCATAATACAGAGCTCACAAATAAAGAGGACTGACTGCATATATTAATTCTCAGGAATATTCGATAAATATCTTGTCCATCAGAGGAAAACACTGAAGCTTTCTGAGCTGAACATGACCCTCAGATTTCCATGAATAAAGCAAGAAGGGCATAGAAGCAGAGAAGGTGGCATAAGGGAGGAGACAGGAGACAAAATCTACACCAGGTAAGGATAGAGCAAAAGAAATTTCCAGATTGATCACAAAGTTTCTAAAGTGGACAACTTAGCAACTAAAATAAGAAATTCAGAGAAGAGATCCAAAGATAAGAGACTGGCTCTTCTTTAAAAATGATACCTCCTGACAGGTGAGGTAGCGCATACGTGCAATCCCAGCCAGCACTGTGGGAAGCTGAGGAAGGAAGACTGAAAAGCTTGATCCCAGTGTAGGCAACTTTATGATTTAGTGAGACACTGGCATACATACACACACACACACACACACACACACACGCACATATACATATATACATATGACATATGCACATACACACATATATACATACATACACAAATCTATTAGGGGATGTAGCTCAGTGAAAAAGCCCTGGTACCCTTCCAGTACTACCAAAGAGAGAAAAAAAACTACCCCGTGGCTTCTGCAAAACCTACTATTTTTGTTTTTCCTTTTTACCTCCCTTCTCACCTATACTTTACTTATTAAACTGAGGGAAAGTAATCAGACTTGAGGAGGCAGTCTTCCGCTATTCAGTGTGAGTTAACAGTGAGAATCAACTGTCTATAGATCAGAAGCCCCTTCCAAACAGTGGGTAAAGGTAACTCTGAAGGACCCTATCCAATGGGCCCAAGGTGTCTCGTCTTCCCCTATACCCAACTTAGCTGTAATACAATGTGCTTCATAAATGTATTATGTATTGTATGTATCGTGTCTCCCCAATTAAATTTCTGTTCAGTTTCGTATACCAACTGGAACTTTCAGCCTGACCACAGACCTCACTTAATCCAGCATAGTTCAGAGGCACTAGATATCATTGGTTTCTTTTCTCATTTTTGTGACCACATCCCATTCAAACACAAATGTTCATACAATCCATAGAAGCCTGGGTCAAGAGCAACTGAGTGAGCTTCCTTGAGATCCAATTCTCAAGCTCACTTGATTCCCTGTGGCATCATCTAATAACTCTGCCACTTCCTGTCCATCACAACGAGATTCTCAGATATTCTCAGATATTAACATTAACTCAAATAGAATTAAATTGTCTATGCCTCTTAAACAGCAGGACAAGGACTAATGCCAAGCCCATTTCCCTTCTTGAGCCTGGTTACAGCAGAGTCATTCTCTGACATGGCCCTATAGAATCGCAACTTCATTTCTTCTCACAATGGCCACACTCACACTGTACATTTTATGAGTGGCCAGATACAAATGTATATAGAATTGTTAAACATACAACAAGCTGTTGCAATAGTGGACATGGGAAAAGAATATCTGATGTGTGACAGGGAAAAACCGATAAATTGGTGTAAGCATAACCAAAAAGCCAATTTTTTTCAAGAAGTCAAATTTAAAAGCCAGAGAATGCCTGCCTTGCAAGCACAAGGTCCCAAGTTCAATTCCTGGTACCAAAAAAAAATAAAAAATAAAAAAAAAAAGCCAGAGAAATATTCATTATAGATCCCATAAGCACCAAAACAACGAATTTGTCTTAAAAGTGAAGTCATCATTTCCTCTTTTCTTGAGACAAAACCTGCTTTTCCTCCCATGTTTCCCATCTCAGTAAATGGCACTAATAATATCTACCTGAGGGCTAAAGTTAAAAATTGAGGAATTATAATTTACCCTTTTATTGTAAATATCCTCGCTAAAATTTACTGACCAAGTAATAGCAATTCTAATTCCTTATAGGTCTTGAAGCTGTTTGCTTTCCCTTCTTTCACCCCATTGCCACCATTTTCTTTTACCTGGAGTACTAAAAGAAGCTTTAAACTGGTTTCCTTGTCCACGGTCTTTACTTGGTGGCACACTATTGCCAAAATTTTATTCCTACACACAAATGTTTTTGTGTGCCTAAAACTTTTGCGAGGCTCTCTCTGTCCTTATGATAGTGTTTGCATTTCATAATATGGCTTACGAAGCCTTAAAAATCTCTTAGATTACTTTCATTATTCCCTCTCATGCGGGTGCAATCCCTTCATCATATTTCACCTGCCTTCAGTGGAGATTTTAACTATTCCAGGAAATTTTCTCAAGCCTCCCCAAATCCAAATAAGGTGGTTCCTCCATGTGCATCCATATCACTGTGCATTTACTGCATCAGCAATTAACTTGATTGTCTCCCAGCTACAGTGAGCTCCTTAGCATCAGAGGCAAAGGCTTGTTCTTCACTGTGGGCTCAATGCTTGGAACATTATAGGGGCTTCGTGTTTTGTTGAAATAAAGACTAGATGAATAAATCAATCGATGAATCAATAAAAGCTCATACATCCTGACAAAATTTTCATCAGCATTCTTCACGAAAAGTTAGAATATAAGAGAAATAGTAGTTTTTATCTTTTCAAAACATCTTGAACACACATGTGCAGCAGACCACATGGGCTACTCCATGGATAGTAAAAAGCTGTAGTTCATTTGTCCAACATTTGTAAGTAGTTACTGCTAACTCTGTCCATGATGAGCCTGTATTATGCAGGGACAAAAGTCACCTAGTCATTCTAAATAAATAGTAAAGTTAAAAATCTGTCATGTAATATAAATAATAGCTACCATGACCATTCTCTAGGCTCTCTACTAGTTGACATAGGTCTTATTTAATTCCCACAACCAAGCTCTGAAGTAATCATTTAAAAACTTGGAGAGGAAGAAATCAAGGCTCAGCTGGAAAGGTAAGCACCTTGTCTACAACACAGGTTGTAAGAAACACAGTTCAGCAATCCTTTAATTTTGCCCTCCTTTGTGTGACTGAACATCTACTCTTGACCACTGCAGAAAAACGTTCACAGGAATCTTGTACTGACATTACCATATTGGTTTGGTCTTGCTCAAATAAACAACAGAACATAAAGTTAAGGAGCCTTGAGTACAAATGCCTCTGAGTTGATAAACGAGTGTGAATCTAGGGGACAAAAGTAATGCATCAAAGCTTACTGAGTTCTTTATCTGAATGCAACCCAAAGGAGTTTAAAAATGTAGTGCAAAGTTTATTTGGCTAGTGTGATAGATACCACATTTTTTCCTACCCTTATAGATCAGCCAGATACCTGAAATTACACATTACGTTACCTGAAGGACATTATTTGAATAGTCTTGCATATAAGTAATTAAAATATCCCAACACTGAATTCACCTTTGTGCAAAATACTATCAGCTATTAGCTTCTTTGCCTTCAAGTTCTTTCTGTGCTGGAAATCTGAATAAATTTTTAAAGAATTTTTTATTAAATTTAACAGTAAATCACCTCCTAGAAATAGCCTGGAAGGTTTTGTTTGTCTGCTACACCTGTCTCACATCTGAATAATCCAAAATAATATGCTATCAAGTTATTATCATTTAAATTAATAACCTGGCCAACATGGTTTCCAGCTACTTAACACTTCATGTTTCTCAGGGATAACCTCTCCCTATTTTTAAACTCTCAAAGAGTAAGCAACTCGTTTTGATCCCATCATATTTATGCTGTCATATTGTATAAAATAGCAAATCATTCATACATTTCATCCATTCAACATATCTTTAGAGGACTATTATGTGCCAGAAATTGTCTATTATTTACTCATTCAAAAAGTACCTGCTAAGTATTCATATGCTGGGGATTTAATGGTAAACAAAAAAGTCTTAAAGCTAGGCCTAGATTTTGTATTTCTGCAATATCTCTGGGATTATACTGGATAATAAATAACTGATTTTCAATAGCAAGGGTCAGTAATAGTAGTCTGTTCCCCAAACCCAGCCTGCTGCCCATTTTTTATGAGCGTCAAGCTAAAAATGACCTTTGCATAAGAAAATATCCCATGATACATGAAAATTATATGAAATTCAGACTTCAATGTCTATAAATAAAGTTTCACCCAAACGTAGCCATATTCATCTATTTATGTCTATGGTTGCTTTTCTACTACATCAGCAGAGGTGAGTAGTTGTGACAATGACCATGCAGCACTTTCATGCTTATTGCTTTCCACATCTGCTAATGCACCACAAATTACAGTAACACCGTCATAATTCAACAATATTTCAAACATCACATATATTGTCATACTACATTTTTATTAGTAGTAGTATATAGTACCTGACATGTCAAAACAAGAAGAGAAAAATGGACCTCAAAATGCCATGGTTTCAGCATACATACAATGGAAGGTGGATAATTTTGTCATTGAATTAGACGACATGGCACTTCATTATGCAATGACACTATAAATGTACTAAAGGAGACAATAAATACCGATTAAGAACTCATCATAGTATGCCTAACTCACAGAAAATCAATTCAGAAAAAGTACAAAACTTTTTTTAAAATAATACCTCATCACAGCAAAATTTCTTTAACAAAAAAAATTTAAATAAAAACGAGATTACGACCAAAGCGAATTTTTGAGTGGCTTATTTTTTAGCTAAGAATTGAAAGCCATTACCAGTGATGAGTTAATTAAATCATGTCTGATTACAGTAGCTGAAAAATGTGTCTAGAGAAAACAAACTTGTGTAGGGCTATTAATCTCTTGGTAAAAACACTTGTTCAAAAAGTCAAAGTTATCAATTCAATAACCAGTGTAAAAGTAAGGCAAATTATTTTGAGCGACTTTCCTTAGCTTTTAATGAGTTGACAGATGCTATGGATATTGCTCAGTTGTTCTTTACACAAGAAATCAGTGCTAATTTTGAAGTAACTTAGGAATTAGTCTCAATGAATAAACTGCATAGAACAACTACATGCAAGGATATTTTCAAAACATTGAGAAAACATTAATTCAATACAATTTAAGTGGGATATACTAAGACATGTTCCATTTTATAGTGGTAAAAATTATGTGTGGAACAAAAAGAGACTTGGACAGAACTGATAAAAATTTAAACTGTTGATGACAGTGGTCCAGTAAGATTATAAAGGAACTGAAAAGTTATTACCTAGTGACACTGCAGCTGTGGCAACATCATAGTGCAATGCATTACTCCTGTGTTTGCAATGATGCTGGTGTAAACACATTGATGACTGCCAGGCATATACATGCCAGAACTACAGCATGTACAATTATATTTGATACATAATACTTGATAACTATAATACATGATGATGTTATGCATCTATTACACTAAAAACTACAAGATTAGTTACTTAATATATTATTCATCAGTAAGTACTTTTCAGAAAATAGTTGAAACTATTATATGACTAATGTCAAAATTCCAGTGATGTCACATGATAGTAGTATGTTTCAAAATGTACCTGCAAATTAATACAACAGTAATCTTCACTTGCTCTGAGTAGTTTAACTCTTGTTAGTCTCAGAAAAAGAAGCTTAATATACTAACTCATCTAACCATAGAGGCATTTGTTGCCTAAGAGTAGTAGAGTTTCATTGTGATTATCTGAGATCGGGGTCAAAAAACTTGTTTTTTCTGAATCAGAAGAACCACCCTCAATTTGACACTATCATAAGATACTGAATAGCTTTGGAAGTAGCTTCTCTTGTGGACTGGATAATATTTTTAATGAATTAAATCTAAAATTACAAAGGCAAAATAGCACTTACATATAAAACTTTTATGACAATAAAGCCCTTTGACGACAATTAACATTCGAATCACAAGTAGTGTCAAACTGTATCATTTACTTCTTGTGTTGTCAAAAGATAAAAATGAGATTTCCATTTCCACAAGAATTTGGAGCACATATATTTGCTGAGCTGAGAATATAGCAGTGTTTTCAAACCTTGATGCCAGTGCAAAGGAAATTTTCATATTTCAAAATCCATTTAAAGGTGCAATTGAGGAATTTCCACCTAACTTTCAATTGGAAGTGATTTATATGCAATATAATGACAAGCAAAAGAAAAAATATCAAGAGAAAAATCTAATAAATTCTACATTTGCCTTCCAAGTGATGAATATGCTGAATTAAAATCATATGCCTGTGGATTGATATCTCTATTTGGCAGCACTTTCTGCATGAAAAGACATTTTCAAAGACAAAATATGTAAATTCTTATTAAAGAACAGCACTAAGAGATTAATATTTGCAATCAATTCTGATGAAGTATAAGCCTCCCCAAAAATTTCATTCTTCTCATTAGAAAAATCTGTATTGCAAAAAAGTATTATATTTGACCAATTAAATTTTGTGCAATTTTTTTACTCTCTTACTGTATAAGTACTTGGAGTGTATCCTCAACTTTGTTTCTTGGCCTGCAATGCCCATTACCAAAAATGTTTACCAACCTCTGCTCAAGAAGGTTAGTGGTAAAATGGAACATCGTGCAGTTTCTAAGGCATATCAGCTGTTTATATTTCCTAAAAACAGGTTACAAACGTAATTAATAATAAAAACTTGTCATAGATTATGACTAATATAACTGAAAGTCTAAATACATCCTTGTCTTAAAACATTAGGAATAATAAAGGGAAAATATAAAAGAAATGGACACCAACTGGGGCTCACAGTCTCCACATTCACTTAAGACACCAATATTAATAACAAAGAAGAGGGTAGCAGAATACAGAAGTCTCGAATTCCAATCCTTCCCTATTTATCTGGTCCCCATGTAAATCTCCTGGATTTTTAGGTAATTCCATGGAGAGAGCAGGAGCCAAAATAATGACACAGATACAACTTCCCAGGACATTGTAAATGCTCACAGCCAAATCTGAATCAATATAAAAAATAAAATGCATATGCATTTGTGGTCAGGAGTCATAATGGATACATGATAGGACCTCATACTTCTGTGCTGATTAATTAAATTATGCAAAGTACTTAGTTGAGAGTCTGGTGCCAAAAATATTAGCAATTATTATTATTATTTATCCAACCTCATCTCCTGTTATCACTTTCCTTTCACATTCCCTGCTTCCCATGCACCTCCTCATTATCCATTTCTATGCATTAAGTACACAATGCTCCTTCTCCCTGGAAATCTCATTGCTGCCTTACCTCCTGATATTTTCATTTCATCTTCCTAACTTCTATCCACTCTCATTTTTGTCTTTCATGCTCAGTGCTCTTGACACTGACCTCTTGGCATTACCCTATGGACTGCAAAACCAATTTCCCTTGCCAGCTGACTTTTCATTAGACTTAGGGGATGGACAGAGAAAAAGGCCAAATAATTTCTTCTAAACATTTTCCTCTCTGTGTAGGCACCATATATCTAGAAGTGGCCAGGTCCCTCCAAGACTATAGATCCAATCAGGAAGACTCTCCTTTACAATTCCAGCTCTCACTGGACTCCAAGAACTGAATACCCTTCTTATCCACTTTGGCCCTATGGGGAAGTGACAGCCTCCCACTTCTCTTCCCTCTCTATCCTTTCTTGGCTTCTGCCCAACCTGTTGCAATACCTGTAGTGCCTCCATGTGAGGCAACTGTTTTCTGCTGCTCTCCTGACTGATGAATTCCCCTCACAAAGTCTTATTCAGCCTTCTACACTCAGATCCACCTCCATGAAACCCCATTTGACAACACTTTTCCCTCAAGTTAAGAATTCCCTATCTGGGTGTGGAGGCACACACCTGTAGTCCTAGCACTTAAGAGGGTGAGGCCATGAGTTTGAGCCTAGCCTGGGCCACACATTGAGCTCTAAGCCAGCCTGGACTGCATCATAGTGAGACCCTGGCTCAAAACAAACACACAACCCCACTGCCATTCCATGCTTCTAGGGCAGAGAAAGTGAACTACTCCCAGCACCCAGAAGGAGGCTCCCCTGCCACAATTCCACACTCCTAGGGCAGAGAAGGTGAGCCAGTCCCAGCACCCGGGAGGAGGCTCCCCTGCCACCATTCCATGCTCCTAGGTCAGAGAAGGTGAGCCAGTCCCAGTGCCCAGGATGAGGCTCCCCCACTGCCATTCCACAATTCTAGGGAAGAGAAAGTGAGCCAGTCCCAGAACCCCGAAGGAGGCTCCTCCACCACCATTCCATGCTCCTAGGGTACAGAATGTGAGCCACGCGGGTGCCAGAAGCAAACTCCACCCCACCCCACCCCCGCCATGGAAATGAGAAGACATGTAAACAAGCTTCAAAAACAGACTTCCAGATCATCTACAGCAACCACAAAGAGAAACAAGATGAAACAATATGATACTCAAACACCTGGACTCCCTGAACTGACAAAAAAAAGAGGATCTGGGAAAAATGAAATAATGGAATCCCAACATAGGAAACAAATGGAATCCATAAAACAGATGCAAACAGATTTCCAGGAGATTAAAAACTCCATCGAAAGTCTGTGCAGCAGAATGAACCAATGTGAGGACAAAATTTCAGATATAGAAAATAAAATTGCAATTAGTGACCAGGAAAAGAAAAATTCCTTCAAAATTGTAAGGGAACACAAGAAATCAATCCAGCAGCTGCAAGATGATGCAAAGAGGAATAATATAAGACTGACTGGAGTCAATGAAGAAAGAGGAGAGAGTGCAGATGACATAAAAAACTGTTCACAACTCTTGAACAAATGAACCTAACAGATGTTTACAGAGTCTTCCACCCCACAAAATCAGAATACATATTCTTCTCAGCTGCACATGGGTCATTCTCAAAAATAGACCACATAATCACACATAGAACATGTTTAAGTAAGTGCAAAGGAATTGAAGTTATCCCCTGTATATTATCAGACCATAGTGCAATGAAATTGGGAGATCCATAGCAAAAGAAACTCGAAAAATTTCATAAACACATGGAAATTGAACAACACACTTCTGAATAACCAATGGGTCACAGAGGAAATTAAAGAAGAAATCAGACAGTTCCTTCAATTAAATCACAATGACAATACAACATAGCAGAATCTATGGGACACAATGAAAGCAGTCTTACAAGGGAAATTCATAGCAGTGAATATGCATATTAGGAAAACAGAATGAGCTCAACTAAATAACCTGGTGCTGAACCTCAAGCTTCTAGAAAAAGAAGAACAGGACAACCCTAGAGCTCATACAAGGGAGGAAATTATAAAGATCAAGGCAGAAATCAATGCAATGCAGACTAAGAAAACAATACAAAAAATCAATGAAGCTAAGAGTTGGTTCTTCAAAAGAATCAACAAAATTGACAAACACTTAGCCAACCTTGTCAGAAAAAGGAAAGAAAATGCCCAAATCCATGCAATTAGGAATGAAAAGGGTGAAATTACAACAGACCCAGCAGAAATCCAGAGGATCATCAATACCTACTTCCAGAAACTATACGCCAATAAGATGGAAAACACAGAAGAAATAGGCAGATTCCTACATACATATGAATTGCCAAAGTTAAAAGATATAGAAATTCTAATGAAATTGAAAATGTAATAAAAAATTTACCAACAAAGAAAAGCCCAGGTCCTGATGGCTTCACCGCTGAATTCTACAAGACATTTAAAGAAGAACTAATGCCATTACACTTTAAACTCATCAAGGAAATTAGAAGGGAAGCAAGGCTTCCAAATTCATTCCTGGAAGCAAGTGTTACTTTGATTCCAAAACCAGGGAAAGACCCAACCCAAAAAGAGAACTACAGGCCAATCTCCCTAATGAACATAGATGCAAAAATCCTCAACAAGATACTGGCAAACAGAATACAGAGGGTCATCAAGAAGATCATACACCCTGACCAAGTAGGATTCATCCCAGGGATGCAAGGATGGTTCAACAGATGTAAATCAATAAATGTAATACACTATGTTAACAGAGTCAAGGACAAAAACCATATGATCATCTCAAGAGATACAGAAAAGGCATTCGACAAAATCCAACACCCATCCATGATAAAAACCCTACAGAAAATTGGAATAGAAGGTCTTTATCTCAATCTGATTAAGGCTATCTATGAAAAACCAACAGCCAACATCACAAGTGTTCAAAAGTGAAAACTTTCATACTAAAATCAGGAACAAGACAAGGATGCCCACTATCACCACTCCTGTTTAATATAGTTCTGGAAACATCAGCCACAGCAATTAGAAAAGAAAAAGAAATAAAAGGAATAAAGATAGGAAAGGAAGAAATTAAACTGTCATTATTTGCTGATGGTATGATACTTTATATAGAAGACCCAAAAAACTCAGCCCAAAGACTTCTAAAAAAAAATAGCCTTCTTATACACAAATAGCAGATTCACTGAGAGAGAAATTAGGGAAATAATTCCTTTTACAATAACATCCAAAAAAATGAAATATCTAGGAATCAATCTAACAAAGGAAGCAAAAGACCTCCACACTGAAAACTACAGCACTCTAAAATAGGGGGTTAGGGAGGATATAAGAAAATGGAAAGACATCACTTGTTCCTGGGTAGGAAGAATCAATATAGTGAAAATGGCCATACTTCCAAAACTACTATATAGATTCCTTAGAATTCCTTTTGCTATTCTAGGTCTCTTCTGGTTCCAAATGAATTTTTGGATTGTCTTCTCCAGCTCTGTGAAGTATATTGTTGGAATTTCAATCAGCATTGCATTAAATCTATATAGCAGTTTTGGAAGTATGGCCATTTAATGCTAACTATATTTTAAAAGAATCTATAACTATAGTATATATCTATACTATAGTATAGTATATAGTATAACTATAAATATAGTTATATAGTTATCTTTTAATATATTTTAAATAAATAAATAAATAAATTATTTCATAGAATCTACCAAAAAAAAAAAAACAAATAAAAAGCAATAAAGAGAAAAATAAAGGATTGCTAGGAGGCAACATGGAGATAGATCATTTGCAAATGGGAAGGGGTCCAGGAGACCAAGGGTGAGGGGAGCAGGGAGAAGAAGGTTAAGTAAAAAGATTTAAAATGTGTCATGCACCTGTACCAAGTACTTACAACGAATGTAAACAGTATATGTCATAAACATGAACTATAATAATATAACAATAATAATGGAAATGGGGACAGTTTCAAGATCCAGGGAGGGAGGTGGGTAGAGACAGGAAGAGGATTTAAAAAAGAATCATGATATCTTGTGCACATGTACCTACTCCCTAAGATGAATGTCACTTTTGTGTACTGCAAACATGTACTAAAAAAGTAAAACTTTTAAGAGACAAGTTTTCAGGTAATTCCAATATTCAGTGAGGGTTGATCTAAAATTTTAAATCTCTGTTTCTTCTATTAGTATCTAACTTTTATCACTTATGAAAGATGTACAAGAGTAGAAAATGTTTCATAGATTAAGTGGGCAAAGTTACCATTAAACAGAAGTACATTTTTATCCCAAACTCTAAATGTTCTTTAGCTAATCATTAAAGACTGCTTACAAATGTTTTGTTGACAAAACTAATGCTTATTTATTCAAGAAATTTGCTAAAAACAGTATACATAACTCTGATCACAGTTATTACCTATCTCACAAGGATGTTGAGTGAATTAACTAGATAATGCTTATAAAGGCTTTGAGAATCTTGGAAGGGTAGTAAAAAATACAATTATACTGTTATTAGTATATCACAGTGAACCCCAAAATAATTCAAACAATCCATTCAAGGAAATAGGAAAATAATGTTTATTAAAAAGCAGAAGAAATTAACAAAGGATGTGAACAATCTCTACACTGAATATTATAAAACATGATGAAAGAAATTGAAGATACAAACAAATGGAAAGATATTCATTTATGGTTTGAAATAATAAATATTATTAAAATGCCCATACTTTCCAAACAGACCTACAGGTTCATTGCAATTCTAGTTCTGTAAAGCATAGAAAAAAAAAAAGAGCTAGAAAAAAATCCTAAAATCTGTATGAAACCACAAAAAGCCCTGAATAGCGATAGTGATCATGTGAAAATAGGACAAAGCTGGAGGCATCACATTACCTGACTTCAAAATATAATACAAAGCTATAAGAATCAAAACAACATGATGCTGCCATAAAACACATGAACCAACAGAACCCAACTGAGAGACCAGAAAAAAAAGTCCACTCCTTTACTTTTTGACAAAGCTCCCAAGAACGGGCAATGGAGAAAGAAGTCTCTAAATACTGTTGGGAAAATTGAATATCCGTTTACAAAATGAAATTAGACCCTGTTCCTCATATACAAAAATCTACTCAAAATGGATGAAGGATGCAATTATAAAAATGAAAACTATGAAACTAGTAGAAAAAAAACATAAGGGAAAATGTCAATGACAATAAGTTTTTTGGATATGACTTCAAAGCAAAGGGAACAAAAGCAAAAAAAAAAAAAAAAAAAAGAAAGGACAAATAAGATTACACTGACCTAGAAAAGCTTTTGCACAGCAAAAGAATCAGAGAAAGTATTTACAAACTCTACATCTGATAAGAAGTTAACCCCCAAAGGAACTCAAACAACTCAATAGCCAGAAAATGAATAACAATATTTTTAAATGGACAGAAGATTCAAAAAGATATTTCTCTCAGTTGCCCGTGAACTAGCACAAACAATCAACAAGTGGGATCTCTTCTTATTAAAAAGCTTCTGCACAGCAAGAGAAACCACCAGCAGTGTGAAGAGACAACCCACAATGTGGGAAAAAATCTTCTCCTGCTTTTCCTCAGACAAAGGTCTACTATCTCCAATCTATAAAGAACTTAAAAAGATCAGACCTCCCAAATTTAAAGACCCAAACCAAAAATGGGCATCCAAAATGAACAGACATTTCTCAGACAAAGAAGTAGAAATAGCAAATAAATACATGAAAAAATGTTCAACATCACTGGTCACTCGAGAGATGCAAATGAAAAAAATGCTGAGATTCGATTTTGCTCCAGAAAGAATGGCTGCTATCATGAAATCAACCAATAACAAATGCTGGTGGGGCTGTGGGGAAAGAGGAACCCTGTTCCACTGTTGGTGGGAGTGTAGACTGGTGCAAGCACTGTGGAAATCAGTATGGAGATACCTCAAAGAACTAGGACTGGAAGTCCCATTTGACCTCGCTATTCCACTGCTGGGGATCTTCCCCAAAGAATTAAAAGAATCATACCACAGTGATATATGAGCACCCATGTTCATAGCAGCACAGTTTGTAATAGCTAAAACTTGGAAACAGCCAAAATGCCCATCAACTGGAGACTGGATAAAGAAAATGTGGGTTTTTTTATAAAATGCAGTACTACTCAGCCATAAAAAATGAGAAATTAGAGACATTTATAGCTAAATGGATGCACATTGAGGCGATACTCTTAAGTGAAATAAATAGGACACACGTGTGTAAATACCAATCGTTTCTCTGGTGTGAGAAACTGAAAGTGTAAATAAGGACTAAGTGTATAATAGGTAATGTGAAATAGGAAGAAAAGGGGCAAAGGGGAAGGAAGTGGGAGGACTAGGGGAAAGGAAAGAAGGGACTGGAATTAATATGAGAAAATGGAAAAATAGGAACAAAATCTTTGTAAATAGGGAGGAATGGAGGGATTGAACAGAGGGCTGGGCAAGGGTGAAAAATAAAAACCAAGAGAGACTATGTAAAGGTGCAAATTTCCAGTGATGATTGTCATTATATTGTATACCTAAACTGTACCAATGATTAGAATGAATAATCAATAATGCAAAATAGGAAGAAAAGGTCCAAAGGGGTAGGGGTAGTGGGAGGGGCAGGGGAAAGGAAAAATGATGAGAAATGGAAGAAATGGAAATAAAGTCTTTGTAAATAGGGAAAGGTGGAGGGGGTGAAGGGAGGGCTAGAAATGGGGAAAAAATAAGAACCAAGATGCATTATGTAAAGGTACAATTCCCAATGAGAAATGTAATTGTGTTGTATACCTACAATGCACCAATAAAAGAATTTAATAAAGTGCAAATAAAAGATATTTCTCAAAAGAAGACCTACAAATGCCCAACAGGTATATGAAAAATGTTCAACATCTCTAATCATTAGGGAAATGTAAATTAAAACATTGAGATACCACCTCATACCTCTTAGAATGGCTTATACAAAAAGTAACAGGTGTTGTCTAGGATGTAAAGAAAAGTGAACCTTATATACTATTGGTACAAATGTACATTAGTGCAGCCATCACATAAATGGTATGGAGGCTCCCAAGATACTAAAAATAGAACTACTATATGATCTAGCCATCTCACTCCTGGGTACATATCCAGAAGAAACAAAATTAGTATGTCAAAGAGATATCTGCACCCCCATGTTTATTGCAGCTCTGTTCACAACACCAAAGATATGGAATCAACCTATGTGTCCATCAGTAGATTAACGGTAAAACCATAAAAAGGTTAAAATCCTGTCATTTGCAACAAGATGGGAGGAACTGGAGGGCATATGTTTGGTGAAATGAGCCACCACAGGCAAATAAATATTACATGATCTCACTCATATATGGAATCTAAAAAAGTATCATAGAAGTAAGTAGAATAGTGGTTAACCAGACCCTGGAAAAGGAAAGGAGTGGGGAGAAAGGAAACAGGTTGGTCAAATGATATACATAATTATATTTAGATAAGAGAAGTATTTTTAAATTGACCAGAATATGCCAATACATATAAACAGTAAGCAGTTGAGTGGTTACCTGGGGCAGAGGATTAAGGAGTAGAAGAAAAGTGCAGGTGAGAGAGAAATGGTAAAAGGTCTTTTTTAAGAGATGAAAATCTTCAAAAATTGCAAGGACTGTCACATAACTCTGCAAGCAAACTAAAAATCTCTAGACTATAAGTTTTAAGTGTGTGAATTGTATGGCATATGAATTACATCTCAAAAAATCATTTTAAAGAGATGAGAATAAACATAAAATATTTTAATGTGAAATCATAACAATTGGGCCATATTGTCACATTTCAGGATGGAAAATACTTTCTAAGTATAACCACAATAAAGGAGGTCATAAAAGATTTCTTAAATTAAATAGTTAAAACATTTCATACACTAAAAGTAAAAATACAATTTAAAAAACTTGGAAAGACTAGTTAAACACTATGAGTGGGGTTAGTATTATCAATCCACAAAAATCTGATAACCACACTAACACCACAATAAACAAAGAACATAAACAGATAATTCATTATATATAGTATTCATTTAAGAAATTATAAAATTCAAAATCATTAATAATGTAAAAAATTAAAATAAAACAATTAGTATAATTCATATGTAAAGTAGGCAAACTTTTTATCAATGTATTATTTATAAGTAAGAAATTAATATGAAAAGTATTATCTATGTTATCTAATTATATATTCATATATGGAAACTTTTTTGAAAGAAGAAGAGTACTACAACAAATTGGAAAAAAATATAGAAGAATTTTTGCTAGGTATATTATTTTCTTTTAATTTATTCTATGTGATCACTTGAAGTTTTTATTTATGTCCAAATTTATTTTCTTTTTTATTGTAATGTAATACAAGTAGATAATAGTAAAGAAAATATAAAAAGCACTCTTCTTACTTCTATGAAAAAAAATTTTGTGTAAAAGAGAGTCTTTTTTGTCTATGACTTGTAGTCTGCTAGCTCTATTCTAAATGAACCAAAATAAATGGAATCTTAATGGTTCCCCTGTCTGTCTGCTTGTTTTTGAGATGTGATCTCCCACTGCCACATGCATGCCTACCATGACATTACACAGCTAAGAGGAACATGGAGGAAGCTGAGCTGAGCTGTTGCCAGTTTCATGCCCTTTAACCTCTAAAACTGTGAAAGATATTTGCATCAGGTATTCCATTATAGTCATGAAAAGCAGAGGGGGGACAAAGAAGAAGAATATGAATATCTTTATTGTCTCTCCTTATAAGAATCCTAATTCTATTGCATTAGGGCCCTACTTCTTTTACTTCATTTAATTTCAGTTACCTCTTTAGAGACTCATCTCTCAAACCCAATCACACTAGTGGTTAAAGCTTCACTATATGAATTTTAGGAAATACAATCAGCACATGACAACTGATGTGTGGGTATGCTTACATATGCTAATATATGCTTGAATGTATATGTATTCATACACATATATTTCTAAAATTCTAAAGTAGATATTATTTTATATCTTTTATAATTGAGAACCTAAGGCTGAGAAATTATATAACTTTCACAAGATCATACATATCTTAATTACTTTCTCATCACTGAGACAGTACCCAATACCCACAACTTAAAGGAAAAAAGGTTTATTTTGGCTCACAGCTCGTAGAGGTTTCAGTGCATAGTTGGCTGTCTCCAAGCCAGGGCAGGATGGCAAAGGGTCATGGCAGAGGAGAAAGAACTCATAACATGGCAGGCAGGAAGCAGCAAGACTTCCTTCTTTCCCTTTTTACTTCATCCAGGCTACAAGCCTATTGGTTGGTGATGCCCAAACCCAGAGTGGGTCTTCCCTCTTTAGTAAATCCATCATCCATACCCAGAACTATGCTAAACCAATCAGCAGAAAAATCCAATATCACACACCCATGGTCCAGTCACTCCAAAAAACCCAACCTATGAGTACATGACGATTTGGAGGGACATCTAGATATAAGCCATAACAATACATCACACAATTGTGGAAAAAATTATCTGGATTAAAACCCAGATAATCTGGCCACAGTCTGTGCTCTTATTCACTATAATATTGCGCTTTTCTTTGTATTAGGAATGAAAAGAAAAACACAACAATGTATACAATCAATTTGTTTAAATTATGGTAGAATTCTCAACAGTAGGACAATAGATTTGAATTCCCAGATTAAATTGAAAAATTCAGAAAAAATACTCTCAATAAACTTGAGTTAGAAATAGAAAGCTTGTTTAGATCTTTCACTGTAAAAAATTATCTATAACTTAAAAATCTGTCTATCCACAAACTAGTAGGCCTATAGAGCTTTAACAGATTGTCTCTATCAACAACTTAATGTACAAACAGTTCCAGTCTTCCAGTTAACACACAAGGGATATACATTTCCTACCTTATTTTATGAGATTAACATCAGGTAAAAATCAAAACAAAGCAAAAACAATAAAAGAAAAAGGAAATTCTAGGCTAGTTCACTTATGAAAATAGGTACAGGGGTCCTATATAAAACTCTAGAAAAATTAACATATACATGCGTTTAAAATGATATATCATTACCAATGGGCTATCCCAGGAATGCAAGGATGATGTAATATTAAAATATCTAATTGTATACTTCACTTTCTAGAAATATCAAGAAAAAATGAATACACATATACCACAATTTTGCTCTTAGATATAGCATCCAGGCCATTTCACACATAACAAAAAACATGAATAAGAATACACATGAGCACCATAAAAATAGAAAATGGGAGAAAATCTAAAAATCCTAACCTAACAACAAAGAAACAGTATCATTGTGAAGAATGGAACAATGTAAGGCACACACATATAAAAAATGGAGACTATCTTAGACTTATATATAGTAATGTAGATAAATTTATAAAATGAGATTTTAAAAGGGCAATTGTCAGGATGTATACTATTTAAATAAAGTTTAAAACATATAAAATAGTACCATGTATTATATAAAGATAAATACACATGTAATACAATAAAGGTTTATGATACTGAGAACACCAGAATTAGGTTATCCCTCTGCGGGGGAGAAAAAAGAATGAAATCACTTGGATACATTCCTGCATCCATTCCTTGTACACACCCAGGCCTAGAACGCTCAAGCCCTCTTTTCTCCAATCTCCCCTCTTCAACTATCAAATTTCTACACAGCCTTAAAGATTTAAATCAAATTTTATTTCTTATGTGAATCCTTCTCTGACTCTGGGTACTTGGTTTTCTGGCCTCCTACAGTGTTGTGCACCAACCATAATTATAGCAGTAATCACATAAATTAATTGTATGTTGTAATCCTGTCTTCTTCATTTTGACTCCCTGTGAAGCTGAGTATTGAGGCCAGATCTCATGTTCAATTTCGTTTTTAATCTTGCCTAAGTCTTTTTTTCCACAATAATCAGGTAAAGTACGTTTTCTTGGGGCTGGGGATTTAGCTCAGTAGTTTCACCACCTGCTGCGCAAGCACAAGGACCCGAGTTCAATCCCCAGTACCAAAAAAAATTAAAAATAAATAAATAAAGTAAGTAAGTTTTCTTTCATTACTGTGAATTTGGCAATCAACAAGAGGACTTGGTACAGCTACCCCCGCTAGCCCATCCATTGTGTGATATCAGGAATTACACATGGAAAAAATAATCCTCTACAAGAAGAGCCCAAGGAAATAATGATTATTCTTGAGATTTGAGAACTAAAAAAACAGCTCATTATGAGGTGATTAGGATGACATACGCATATCTGGCCTACCCACTGTGACAAGGTGCCTACCAGTCTGGGTACACCATCAAATTGGCATCTCAACAAGATGGACATTGGACAAGTCTTCCAATTTTTCAATCAGCTAGCTTTTTGAATAAAGTCACCTCCCTTGCCTCGACACCTTGTCTCTCAAGTTAGTTCATTTGCCAAGCAGCAAGCAGTCAGACCAACCAGTCAGACCTGGGTTGGTAGCAATATTTTGGCAAGCCATCTAGGAAGACTGTAGCCCATGGAGGGCCAATCACACAGGGACCCTTAGATTCTCTCTAGTGACTACAAGAACCTTTTTTGTTCCAAGAACTTTGTATTGTCTTCATAGCATAGTGAAGGCTGCCCAAACAACCCCTAATGATACAACATTTGGGTGAACAAAAAAGCTCTACGTGGAGTAAGTTGCTCCAAAATACATGTCAGGAACTCCTTTCTCAATCATTTGAGAAAACTTGGTACTCTTAGATGGATGAAATAGTTCCTGGGTTTGGCATCCAATTTCGCATCTCTGTCTGTGTGTCTTTGTGTGTGTGCTTGCGTGCATAAAGTAGAGATGGGAAAGTCAATATTTGCTCCAAATTGATAGTATAAAGGGTGAGAAAAATTCAAAGGATGAAAAGGCTATAAAAAGTAACAGCGGTAAAAATGGGTACAAAACTTTAGGTGAAGATCAATGCACATATTGTAAGGAGGAAGGTCATTGGAAATGGGACTACCCCAACTTGAAAAAGGGGAGGGGAAAATAATGTATAAGGTACCAGCCAGTAACTGGCTCCACACATCTATCTATGTAAAAATCCTCTGCGCACACACATCTACTTTTAAAATAAAACTCAGAATCCATGGCTCAGTACTACAACTGTAACTGTGTCATTCTGGTTTTTAACAGGTCTATGTAAGTTAATAGTACTGGCAAAAAATCAAAGAATAGTTTTAGACCTCTTACAAGTTTAGAAGACAGTGGTAGTGACCATAAATAGAGTCACTATCTGAAGTTCAAGTACAGATTCACTGGAAATTGCTGCATGCCTTTCTACACATAATAAAAAGTATGTTATGAATGGTATAAACACATCTCAACTACACGATAATAACAAAACGCCTACTCATTCAAAGAAAACAGATGTAGAAAAATGTTATAGAAGTTTTCCTTTTTCTTTCTTTTTTTTCTCCTTTTACTATTTGGTTCCAACTATAGTAAATTTCATTTAAATGCCTTTAAAAATAATTTCTTCATGTTTACAGAAGTTTCACCTACTGTTCATCTATTTGAGGTCCAGATGCAATGCCTATGATATAAAAGAGAACACTTATTGCTTAGCTTGCATGAATTAAACTTATATACCTTTACTAATGCATAATGTTCAGACAAAATTCAGACACACGGCATGCCTACATACAGTATGCCTAGTTCTCTCTCTCTCTCTCTCTATCTATATATATATATATATATATATTTGTGCCTAGTCTTCTCTCTCTTTATGTATATATATTATACATCTACTATATATATATATTCACAGATATATAGGGTGTCAAATATACTATATTATTCATATAAGGTTTAACATCTGGTAATTAAATTAAAAACTAAATTATTTTACTTGTGCTAAAGTGAAGTATTATTTTTTGTGCTAAACTCATACCTTATCTCAACATGAAAAGGACTTTATATTCTGAGAGTGAAACTGTTTCTTGGCTAATCCAGCTACATAAATCTAGCATCTCTATGTAGAAGACACCACTGCAGGAACAGAAAGGTGTCAGTGCTTGTCACATTGTAAATCATCAGTCTAAAAATGACAAAATAGTTGTCATTTTAAAGGATTGTTTCAGCATATAAATGTAAATAAAGAACCAAGACAGAAAAGAACCTATAAGTAGGAAAATAAAATAAAATAAAATAAAAAATCTGTGAGGAATTTTTATTTGGTGAAGAAAGTTAAATAGGAGAAAAAGGGCAAGTTGGATTTCATTCTTCCAGACCAGACAAGGAAGCTCATTTTGGTCAGAGAACCCCCTCTGCAGCTGGGTAATCAGAAGGATGTAAAGAGCCCAAGGGCTCCCTTGGACCTGTGCAGCTATTTCACTTTTCCCTCCACAGAAAGCCTGAATATAACTGACAGTTGGGAACAAACTAATTGGCTTTTCAGTTGATACTGTGATTCTATAATGCCTAAGTCAACTCTGGTCACAGAACTCCGAACAAATCCAGGACTATTCATTCCTGTGACTGTTGGAGAGTCAGATAGAGGACCTTCCTCTGAAAAACAGCTTCCTGTATATGCTAGAATGCCCCATTCAGTTCCTAGACCAAGGCATGCCTTGCAAACTAAATTATATGAAAAGATAACAACCAATGTATAGGCAAACAGGGTTCCTGGATAAAAAAGACAGGTTCAACCCTTATAAATAAAACAATCAAGATTTCTACTCTGGCCATAGGCTTATCTCCCACTTTATTTGGAAAAGTACTGGCCAGAGACTTAAGTCCCTATTTATGGGCTAAAAGGCTAATGAGTGTCTATTACATGAATCTTTAAGTGGTTTGCACTCTGACCCAAGCCATGCTTTTCAATAGGATAAGAAACAAGGAAAAGGGCACAGAGTGTGAATTCAGGTGCTAGGAGACAGTCCCTAACCAAGTGCTTACTAATCCATACAGCTAGAATAAACAAAAGAATGCACCCAAATGTCTAAAAGTTGTAGCTGCCACCAGTGACATTTTCAATGACTCTTATAACAAAATCTTGGCTATTAGATGTTAGATAGAAAAATGTGCAAATAGACTATTTCCCTAAGGCAGTCCAAGTGACAAACTTTAGGTGACTACTGCTTTATTTAAAAACTACGACTCTGCTTCAATGCCAACAATACACTAGAGCATAATTGTATAGAAACTGTGGATTTACTCTATTCCAACACACCTGACCTGGTAGATTAACCACCAAAATGCCTGGATTGGGAACTTCTCACCATCAGAAGTGGCATCAGGAAATGAGGGAACCAATATATGGGTACACCTTGGCAATGACTGAACTGGTGACACAGATGAAACCATGTCATTTCAGATGTCAGCACAGAAGCCAAATTCATAGCATTGACAAGGGAATTACAAATGGCTGCCAGGAAGAAGGAATCTACAAGGATTCCAGGTATACATTTCTGGTTATTCATGCTCATGAGGCCATATCGGGAGAGTGGGGGTGACTAACTGCCAGTAATAGACATTAAACACCTAGTAGAAATTTTGACCTTGCTGGAGGTGGTCTCATCCCTTTAACTGTAGCTTTAATGTACTGTCCAGGACACCAAAGGGGTAACACTCATGTGACCACTCATGATTAACTCATGTGAAGTCACTTGGCCAATGAGGCTGCAAAGAAAGTAGCTGAGAGAATTGAGACAATGGGACCTCTAATTTCTCACACAGATTATCTGATTTATAAAGAGTGGGTCCAGGAATAGGGATATGTCAACAAAACATAAAGTTCATAGGTAGAAATTAAATCCACGGGGCACTATGCTATTGCCTGAATATATGTTTAACATGAAAGCAACCACTATAGAAGGGGGATGTTTTGACCAGCTTGGTACAGTTATAGTTAAAGGGCCCATAGTTGCAAAGAACTATCCAGAGAATCACTAAAAGCTTATAATATGCACAAAATAGAAAAACTTTCAAAACAGATGAGAGTACAATATAAGGGAATCTGTCATTTTAAGGACTGGCAAATGAATTTTACTCAAATGCCTGAAGTTTCTGGAAATCAGACACTTTCTCGGGGTGAGTGGAAATTTACACCACCCAGGGGCAACAGAAGTGGTCATGACCTTATTAAAAGAGATAATTCCCTGATGAAGGTTTGATCCAGAGTGAAAATGAACTTGTTTTCATTTTGAGAGTTAAAAAAAAGAACTTTAGCTCAGACTTGTCAAGAGGCTAGCCTCACCTGGGATAAGGCTCTGCCTGTGGCCCTGATCCATGTTAGGGTGGCTCCTTTATCTGGGCTGAAACTGTCTACTTGAAATTCTGTTCAGGAGTCATTTTCAGACATTTGCAGTCCAGCTTTCCACTAAAAGAATCTCAAAACCCATTAACCTCTAGGGACCAAGTACAGCTCAAGATGTTGAGAGCAAGGACCACAAGAAGTAGACTCATCCTTATGAATCCTTTTCATAAAACAGATGAGTAACTTTGAGCCCTTAATACACATAACAGTATACTTTCTATCTGCTTATCTGGCTATTCTGACATAGGGAAAGAAAACACTTTGGTCTAGATTTAAAACTCTGCCAGAACTATCTTGGGGACTGTTCCCCCAGATAACTTCAGGTATCTGCTCCATCTAAATGACAAAATTATACTGGGGCAGGGCTGGGGATTTAGCTCAGTGGTTTCACCGCCTGCTGTGCAAGCGCAAGGACCCAAGTTCAATCCCCGGTACCAAAAAAAAAAAAAAAAAAAAAAAATTATACTGGGGCTATTATTCGTGTCAGACAAGGAGAAAAAGAAAATTTATTTTATATCTTTGGGTGCAGATAAAATACAATCAAGAGACTTTTGCAAATATTTTATATTTACTTACAAGCTAATATAAACAATCTAAATAGAAACATTTCAAGCTAGATTATAAACCATGATCTTTAAATTTAAATTGTGGCCTTTGTATTCTGATTTCTATTAATTTTATGAAGGTATTATAGAGAAGATGAAATTTTTAATTCTCTATAAAGAGTAAGATTGTTTCACAAACATGGGTAGTCTTCTGGATTTAGAGTGTAATATCAGAGAAAATAAGTACAGTAGTTAAAATCTGGAAATTGGATGAAGGAGTCTGCTATTTAGACTCACTTTACTAGTAATGGGTATAGAAGAAATATAAGAGCAAAAAGTTTGGTTTTGGACAACAAATTAGAATGTATTAAAAACTACAGGTAAACAATAGAATAGTTCAATAGAATTTCAAGAACACTCAACTGCAGCAAGAAAGATGAGGTAAATACATATATGTATATATATATATATATATATTTAAGGAACAGGTTCTATTTGTGTCATGATTATTTCACTAATGAAAGTATATTTTCAGAAATAAGCCATTAATTTCATTATTAGCAAAATGTCTGGAGTTGATCAGATGTAAAAGATAACTGAAGCACTCATAGTGCTTGTTTGTAGCACTCTTTGTAGAGCACCCTATTCACTTAGATAGAAAGACAAAAATCCCAAGGAGTCTTTTCCTGTGCCAATGTCTTCAAGAGTCATGCCTAACTTATCTTCCAGCAAGTTTAGTGCTTCTGTCTTAATATTTATATCTTTAATCCACTTCGATCTTAGTTTAGTGCATGGTGATAGGTATGGGTCTAGTTTTAATATTTGGCAGGTTGAAATCCAGATCTTCCAATACCATTTATTAAATAGGCTATCTTTCCTCCAATGATGGTGGTTGGCTCCTTTGTCAAAGGCTGAGCATGTCTGGAGTTGTTTCTGCATCTTCTAATCTATTCCACTGATCCTCAGGTCTGTTCCTTTACCAGTACCATGCTGATTTTATCACAGTAGCTTTGTAGTATAGTTTCAAGTTGAGGATTGTGATACCACCAGCCATGTCTCTGTTGCCCAGAATTGCTTTAGCTATTCTAGGTCTCTTCTGGTTCCAAATGAATTTTTGGATGGTTTTCTCTGGTTCTGTGAAGTATATTGTTGGAATTTCAATTGGCATTGCATTGAATCTATATAGTAGTTTTGGAAGTATGGCCATTTTCACTATATTGGTTCTTCCTACCCAGGAGCAAGGTATGTATTTCCATTATCTTGTATCCTCTTCGATCTCTTTTTTCAGAGTGCTGTAGTTTTCAGTGTAGAGGTCTTTTGCTTCCTTTGTTAGATTGATTCCTAGATATTTCATTTTTTTGGATGCTATTGTTAAAGGAATTGTTTGCCTAATTTCTCTCTCAGTGAGTATGTTATTTGTGTACAAGAAGGCTATTGTGTTTTGAGTGTTGACCTTGTATCCAGCTACTCTACTGAATCTGTCAATTAAATCTAGAAGTCTTCTGGTGGAGTTTTTTGTGTCTTCTATGTAAAGTATCATATCGTCAGCAAATAATGACAGTTTAACTTCTTCTTTTCCTATCTTTATGCCTTTTATTTCTTTTTCTTTTCTAATTGCTGTGGCTAATGTTTCCAGAACTATATTGAACAGGAGTGGTGATAGTGTGCATCCTTGACTTGTTCCTGATTTTAGCATGAAAGTTTTCAGTTTTTGACCATTTAGTATGATGTTGGCTGTTGGTTTTTCATAGACAGCCTTAATCATGTTGAGATAAAAACCTTCTATTCCAATTTTCTGTAGGGGTTTTATCATGAATGGGTGCTAGATTTTGTCGAATGCCTTTTCTGCATCTATTGAGATGATCATATTGTTTTTTCCTTGACTCTGTTAATATGGTATATTACATTTATTGATTTACAAATGTTGAACCATCCTTGCATCCCTGGAATAAATCCGATTTGATTAGGGTGTATGATCTTCTTGATGACCCTCTGTATTCTGTTTGACTTCATGAACAAAACCTCAGCATCACGGAAACTAGCAGAAAGAATCAACAACTGGGATCTCATCTTATTAAAAAGCTTCTGCACTGCAAAAGAAACTACCAACATAGCTAACAGACAACCTACAATATGGGAAAAAAATTTTAGCAGCTGTACCTTAGACAAAGTACTACTATCTAGAATATATAAAGAATTGAAAAAAATCAGACCCCCCCCCTCAAATTTAAAGACCCAATTCAAAAATGGGTATGTGAAATGAACAGACATTTCTCAAAGAAGTAAAAGCAAACAAATATATGAAAAAAATGTTCACCATCACTGGTCATTTGAGAGATGCAGATGAAAACAACACTGAGATTCCACCTCAGGCCAGAAAGAATGGCTGCTATCAAGAAATCAACAAATAAATGCTGGCAGGGTTGTGGGGAGAAAGAACCCTTCTCCATTGTTGATGGGAGTGCAGACTGGTGCAACCACAGTGGAAGTCAGTATGGAGGTAACTCAAAGAACTAGGACTAGAGGTCCCATTTGACCCAGCTATTCCCCTGCTGGGTATCTTTCCAAAAGAATTAAAAGAATCATACCACATTGATTTATGTGCACCCATGTTCATAGCGGCACAATTTGTAATAGCTAAAGATTGGAAGCAGCCCAAGTGCCCATCAACTGGAAACTGGATAAAGAAAATGTGTTTTTTTTATAAAATGGAGTACTACTCAACCATAAAGAATGAAAAACTAGAGTCATTTATAGCTAAATGGATGCATATCAAGGCCATACTCTTAAATGAAATAAATAGGACACACGTGTAAATACCGAATAGTTTTCTCTAGTGTGAGAAACTCATAGTGTAAACAAGGGTTAAAATGATTAAAATGAATAATTGATAATTTGAAATAGGCAAAAAGGTCCGAAGACAAAGGAGTGAAAGGAGGGGAAGGGAAAAGGAAAAGAGGGAAAGGAAAAACTATGAGAAAAGAAAAAAATGGAAATGAAATCTATGTAAATAGGGAAGGGTGGAGGGGGTGAAGGGCGCACAGGTAATGGGGAAAAAAATAAGAACCAAAATATATCATGTACAGGTACAAACACCCAATGATAAATGTAAACGAACTGTATACCCAAAATGTACCAATAAAAGAATTAAAAAAAAAAAAAAAAAACCAAGGAGAAATACAGAGTTGTTGATTGGGTCTCTGAAAACATTCTAAAGCAAAGGTCAGCATCTTTTCTGTGAAGGGCTCCTGGCAAACAATTTCAGCTTTGCAAGCCATAAGTCTCTGTTGCAACTGCTCAACTCTTGCTGTTGTAGCACAAAAGCAGCCAGACACATAATCAAATGAGTGTGTCTGTGATTAAATAAAATTTTAGATATGGCCACAGAAATTGAATACCATGTTGTTTTCATGTGCTACAAAATAGTATTTTTCATTGGATTTTTTGTCAACCATTTAAAAATGTAATCTCATGGGTCACATAAAAATCAGCAGGTCTATGGACTCTAGTTTGCTAGTCCTTGTTCTAAAGGACATCCAATTGCAATGCAGAAAATGATAGAAGTCATCCTGATGACGGGCTCCGTACTAAAGTTGCTAATAAATACAAGACAATAGAAGGGCAAAATGGGACTGAAAATTAAGGGCCTTATAAATATCCAAATAAAATAAACATAAATGATACAAATAATAGTATCAATGAGGCAATGTTTTATAAAATCATGTGGTTGGAAACACATTCTTAGCGAGTATTTAAATTTATAACCTCCCAAGTTTTATGCAATTAAAAAAGAGAATAAGATGCCATCATGTAATTTAAAATGTATCTCAGCACAGTTGCTTAGAGGATAACATAAGTATGCCAAGTATCCACTCTCTAACCTCTTGGGAAAGGGCCTAAAGTTTGCATGAAGGTAGGGAGGAAATGGAGATAAAACATTCAACTAATAGAAATGAGTGTAAGGAAAGACAGGGGAACAGGAATTGAGAAGGAAAAAAATAGTTTCAAGCTCAGAGATCAGCCCAAGAGGTTATGTTGTGTTGTTTTGTTTTTTATTTGTTTATGGTTCTGGGGAAGCCTCACGCATGTGAGGCAGGCACTCTACCACTGAGCTACAACTCCAGCCTGAGATTCTCTCCCTGATGGAATTTTTGTGGAAATGCCATCATCTATATAAGTCTCTATGGTTTCTTTTATTTTTCTTTTTTTTCCCAAGTCCACAACTGAAATACTAAATACAGTTTCAAAGGGTTTGAAAGAACTGGATTCAAGACACAAGTCTGTCAAATTTGCACTAAAACCTTGGCCAGCACGTTCTATGATGTATCATGATAGTAATTGTCATAGCTTTGAGTTAGTGAGCCAATGTTAGTTTCTAGTAACTATAACAACAATAATTTTAAAAGTGAATGGGTGAATTAGGATAAAATTTGGATATGAATGTAAAGGTAAAAAGTTGATAAAGATGTGTGCATTGGCATATATGACAATGGAACTTGTTCCATAGCTTAGCCTTCAGATTTATTATTAGAATTAATCAAAGATGTTTATCAACAATAATTATTTCACACTGAACGCTTATATTATTCCATACTTCTAAAAGTAATAAGATACTCTAAACCAGATTCTTTCAGGGGAATGATCAGTTGTCCTCCTCAAGATATTGGGACCATCTTTTAATTTATATATACTGGGATTGAAAGGTGTTAATATAAATAATAGATACTTTATTAAAGATACTAAGTACTCTCTATACTTTCCATAGAGCCCACTTTCTGAGTTAATCAACATCAAGCAACTCTGAACTAAATACAGGTGTGAGTTTATGTTTGATTACTCAATGAAAAATCAGAGTTCATGAAGCGTTAATTTGTCTCCCATTTACTCACCTGAGATTTTATTTTACCTATATATTCCTGGCCCTCATCATAAGAGGCTATTCTGTTGATCTATAAATTACAGAAATGCAGCTTTCAACTAAGTATAAAGTCCTTAGTGACAATTACAACTGTTCTAAAAAAATCAAATTTTTTCCTTGTTAGAAGTGAGCTCTTGTAGCTAAATTAGAGAGAAGTTGTGTGGATATCTGATATAAAATTCTCACGGGGTCTCTGTACCATTTGAGACTGAATGATTTCTTGTAGCCAGGGAGTCTAACTTCAACACTTCCCTTCTGAGATTTGGCATTCAGTGTCTGCCATGGACCAGATTTGTATTTAATTTGGATTTGAAACCAGGTCCTTCTCATATCCATTCTCCTTTTTGACAGATGACCATTAAAACCAGAAGAATACACAGGCACAGTGGTTGTGCTGTCAGTGCACCTCTGTTTTCAGAACCTTCCAACATTCTGTTGGCTTACTCAGAAAGATGCATCTACATGACTCCAAATTTCCTTTCTGGTTCCTGAATGAAACCATGTTTCCACCTAATTCAGGGCTCATGATTTTACAAGTTTAGTCTAGCTTCTTTTTCCCAATGTGGGCAGTACTTTTCATAGTACTGGCACTTCTCTGTCACTCTCTTGTCCCTGTATACAATCTTTCAAAACCTTATTCCTGTTGATTTATAATTTCAATAGTCAAAGAACCTGGTCCTGTACCCTTGGAAATTTCATTGTGTTCTTGCTTTTCCAGATTATCTATAAACATATTTAATGAAAAGGGCCAGGAGAAATCCCTAGAGAGGCCTACTGTTTACATAATTTCATCAACAGCAGGCTCACATATTCTATTTTGTGTTTCCTCTATTAATACCTATGTGTGACAAAAAAAATACCTATGTGTGACAAAATATTCCAATACCATGATAACGCAATTTGGAAGAGCTTTGTTGTGAAACTTTTTAATGGACTCAAAAGTCTGAACAAAGTATGTTTGGTTCTTCCCTGGTGCTTATTTATCCTTTTAAATACCTAAAGTATGTCATGAACACAGGATGCCTTTTATCATTCATTACATGAAGTGATCAATGATCCTACAACTTTTGAGTCTCATCAATATGAATGAGATTCACTAGTCAACAGATTGTAGGACCTCCTCAGACTGTTCCAGTAGAATGGAAGCAAGAGAAAAACTCAGGAGCAGTGAAGAGTGAGTTCTCTAACTTATTTCACATTTAGGATCCTCTATTCCCTTGAGTTTCTTCAGATCCTTATAATGGATGTCATAAAGTTTCAGCAATTTGCTTATATCCAGCACACCAATGAGGCAGAACATCCTGTTCCTTTACCACTATTTGATCTAATACTACATATCTCACCTCTTTGCTTCAAAAGACATGATGACAGTGAAGATTTCTGTGTTTCAACAAAGATCAAAGCAAAGAATTCATTGAGTCTCCAGATTTCCTTTCTTCCCTGTGAGCACCATGATCATCAAGCGATCCTATTGATTCTCCAGTTGACCTTCTGCCTTTCATGGATAAAAAAAAGCTTTTATTTCTGGATTGCAGTCCTTTTTGTGCTGTATCTTAAATTCCTTTATAGCCAGAATGGCTTCTTATTTACACCTGACCTGTCACACTTGGAGGTCTTCCCTGTTCTCACTTAAACAATCCCTTGCCTACTTTCCCCCCACCCCTACTTTTGCTTCTTTCACTTTATAAAATGGATGCAAAAGTTTTTCTATGAGTTCCTAATCTTTGATATGTGACATATTTTCCTGCCCTTCTGTTAATGTATTTAAAACATTTCCAGATTTCCTACAATTTATAGTATTTTGAAAATATTACTTTCAATTTTAACTTAATGTACATATTGACTTGATCATAGTTCCATTCTCTAAAACCCAAGTAATAATGTGATAGGATTTTTTTGGCTTTCATTCCCCTTCAGGAGATTAAATGTAATTGACTTGTGAGCATTATTACAATAGTAACAGATTATTTCATGTACCAAACTGTCTAGTCTAGGTACAAATCTAGTATAATCCCATTCCTTAATTTTAAAATTTGCCCTATGAAGCAGACATTTCTGGGAGATCTTCTTTTAGTTTCAAGTGCTCATGGTATGATTTCCCTTCCTCTACTAGTCGGTATAGTTTTCCAGTGTTCTCAATTTAAGTTCATGATCCTTACTCTATTCAGTTGGTCTTTAGTAAGGAATTTATTCTAGAGGCTAGGATGGGTTCTAGGAGGTCTGAAAAGCTCCTGAAGCCACAAGCTAAAATCATGCCTATACAGGTGTATATATACTTTTCTGAGAAAGGATTCCATACTTTCATCAGTTTCTCAAATAAATTACGGTTTAAAAAAAACAATTTAAGAGAAAGTGACCCATAGTGTCACTAAATACATTATTACTTACTGAGCATGAATTTCTCATTCACAGATAATCTATTTGCCCAGTATATTTTGTACATTTTTGTTTGCTCTTTTTATTATATTTATGCTGTTTTCACTGGTTCTATAAATGTTATAATGTCACCATTTCTTCCATACTTGATGTTCCTATAGATTTCCTAACCCAGGAATACCAGTTCTCTGTAGTTTGAACCATTTTTCCCTTGCTAAGAAGTCCATGAAAGAAAAATGGAATGAGGATCTTTACTTGCTATTCTTTTTTATGCTTCTAGAGTTTATATACCTGATATGTAGGTAAACACCTGGGGCTCTGCTTTCCAATGACACTGTCAGTTTTCTGTCTAGATGGGTGTATTATTTTTCCATCCCCAATATGCCATCTTCATCAAACATTGAATCCCCTTCTCCTTTCACTCCTCCTCCACAGCCCATCACCATAACCCTAGCAAGGCCTGTCAATTGGGTCTCATGCTTCCTCTGCACTTACCAACTTTCTCCCAATTTTTAGGTTAAACTAAACTGCCACTTAACAGACTCACAAAACACAGAGCTTGTTTTCTGGCCTCCAACATTAACAGAACACCTCAATGCACCATTATATTTGCTGAACAAACCTTAGATTCTTCTGCCATCTACACAGTAACACCATTATAAGTTTTGTTCCCTACCACCCCCGCCCGCAGCTTCTTTGAACTAGGACTGAACTTAACTGATTTGACTCCTACAATGGAAACAAAACTGACATGGTAGGGGAAAAACAGTGACCCACAACACGTTTAAGGTTTTATAAGATATTCTTTAAGCAATTACCAAAAATATATATTAACATTAACTATGCAAAGAAAAAATTAAATGCAAATTCCAAAAGTCTAGCAGAAAAATGAATGTATTCTTAAGATATGTCATGCTCATAATTCTGTAATATTTTATATTCTATTCTATTTAAGACAGCACACTAACAAAGAGATGTAACATCAGAGTTTCCATCATTCTTCATCAATAGGAAAATATCCCAAAAAAAAACATAAGGCTCATTATGGCAGAAGTGCAAAGACTCTTAATAGGATGTTTTCAGGATTAAAGATCTCTTTAGGCTTCCTCACAGTAGCTTTCAAAAGCTGTAAAGCTGCTAACCAGGTAACTTTCCAATGACCCCAAGGTGTGAGTTATTGCTATTGAAAACCTAGAGGTTCTCTCTGAATTAAAAAAAAAAGTCACCTAAAGCAGTAAAGATATTAAAGAGCAGGCAATCTGGAACTTACATTGTAAAGATTCAATTAGGATTTGGCCATTTGTATCTAAGTGTGTGTTTCTCTCTAGAGCTGAGGTTTAAATTGTGATTAGGACCATGGGCCGGGCTATAATTATGGGTATAGTGACAATACTAATAGTGCTAGTAATTCTATTGAGCTGGATCACCACTTCTAACACGGAGGGAAATTTTCCTTGAGAATTCCAAGGTGGGTTGCAAGGAGAACGTCTCTCCCTGTTGCTATCCTAGGATCAACATGATCCTATCCACACCACACTTACAACATGATCTTACTGATCTGCTCCCCACTGAGCCACCTCCTCCTTGTGGACACATCTGACATGGAGAATAAAAGGAAGATTTCTCAAAAACTTAGAATCCTCCTCTAGTAGAGAAAAATTATGGCAACAGGGGCTCCTGTCACAGTTGGTGGACTAGGTATAACAGCTGAGAGATGAAGTTAACAACAACAGGTCTAGGTCTCCGAGATGGGTATAAAAAGGGCAATAATAGCTACCATATATGAAACATACCTTCTATGCAGTCTCTATGCTACATGCTTTCTATGCCTTGACCTGCTGAATCCCCAGCACAACTCTTGAGGCAGATAGTCTTATCCCTACTTTATAAATGAAGAGGCTTGGTGAAATGAAGTAATGTGCCCAAGGAATGTCTGACGCCAAAGCCCATAATCCAAAGCTAAACAATCTAAATAGGCTGTTATCTCTGGCAACTTCTGGAATGTCAGCAGCAAACATTTTTTAACAGGAGAGAAGAAAATTCAACAGTAAAGGGATGGTCATATCCAATTCTATCCCTGCAGAATGGAAGTTTAGACTGTGGATAGGAATATAAATGAGCATTTTTTCTATAATTTAGATACTGTTTTTAAAAATAAAATTGATTTTTGGTAAAATGTCTTAAAGTTAATTCTGCTCCTGGTCATCAATAACCACATAAATGATGTCAGAAAAAGAATTCAAGTTTACAAGTAGATTCTGTGGTTGCCTTAATTATTCTGAAAACAAAATTATATTTAAGCTAAAAGCACACTGTTTTCACATCAACAAGAAAATTTTTCTCAGCTAAAATCAATCAAAATAAACATTTTCATTTATCTAGTGGTACACATTAATAAATCAAATGTCCCTCCCTATATCCAGAAGAGGAAGTACACACAGAATACACTCAAGCACACATACACACCTGCTCCTTTATGACTTATTTGTTACCCTTGTTAACTGAAACAGATGAAAAACCACATCAGACTCAGAGGGAGGGGAGTTTTGCAAAAGGCTGATTTATTTCAAGAACTAACTTTTCTCAAGCTGGGCATCCGGCAAAAACTTGGATCTTCTACAGCACAGTCTTTAACCTTTTTAGCCCCTTTCATAATATGCAGGCCTAACCAGTAGTTAACAGGACCTTTCCTAGGGGCCTCATACATCTCTGAAAGTGTATCATCTCTCTCAGGATGTTACTCTACCTGTAAATGTTCTTGTATTCATCTTCGTGGCTGAAACTAACTCCCTACAAGATTACATTTGGGATATTTCTTTCTAAACAGACAGGATCTTCTTTATAATGCCACCCTTGAGACACTCTGAGAACTCCAAAAGATCGACAACTTCTCCAACAATCACATCTTAGAGGTTGATGCTAATTTCAGGGTACAGCCTTGCTTCCTTTCTGGTCTCAGTAATTTCCACAGAGAGCAAACCTGTATGCTTATTCTGTGTTGCTGTGTTCAGTAGCCCAGGTTCTGTGCTCTCAGTGCACTAGTGGGAGCAGTGGCAGCATATTCTGTATGAGGGTTATATAAAGGCAGACTAATTCGCAGAATGAGTACTTGAAGGAAGACAGAAGGACAGTAGGCGGGAGTTCTAATTCAACAAATAAAAATCATCTCCAGGAATCTCTCCCCCGTAGCTTAACCCATAAAGAACGGTAATTTTACCTTAAATAATCAATGCGTATATCAGTAGTCCTAACGTTGGGATGGAAATTATCTAATAATAATGATCATGTTCAGGAATTCTTTCAAGTCTTGCTTTTAAAAAATACCATCCCGTTACCAGGTTACAAGAGTGACATCTAGTGGACTCACATTAGGATGACAAAAAAGAGTTTCAAATGTACATACAGTACAGTAGAATTTCACAGTCTAAAATGGAAATGAATCACCTGGGGATCTTGTTAAAATGCAGATTTAGTTCATTAGAATAAAATGGAATCTGTCATTTGCAATGTCTTCCCAGTGGATGCCAAAGCTGCCACTGCCTGGGCTACTCACTCAGATGGGCCAGGACCTCAAGCGTTTCACATGTGCGCTTACCCTCAGTAGAAAAGGTAAGGGGAAAAAAAAAAAAAGGTAAGGGATACTTGAGAATAATCTCTAGATTAAAAATAGGTCAAGTGAACTATTAGTGTGACTTTTTTTACGTTCCTCTTCCCCTAGCCCCACTCAGCATACACATTTACCATCTCCTGTCTCAGCAGAGACCATGCAGTAGTACACATTTCTTTTCGTAAATGCCAGAAGCAAACTAAAAAGCAAAAGAGCACACTGTACAGCCATATTTATTCATGGGCACAATTTGTTCACACTCCATACAGATCCATGTTAGTAGCACTTTAAAATCTTATAGATTTTCTTTGTGTCATTATTTTATTTGCCCAATACTGAATTATATTGTAAGAGTAATTTGTACTGTGTTTGAACTGAGTTCTCTCTGGCCCCCAGGCAATCTGCACCAGAATAATTCACTAGGGTACTACTAAATAAGTACTAAGCACACTTACTCAGAATTTCAACAAGATCTGCCTTAGATATCCCTAAGAACAGTACAGGGTGTGTAATTACATCCAAATCCCACTGTTTCAGAATCCAATTCTGTGTGATTTTTTTTTTTGAGCCAAAGAACCTTAACCTTGACACAGCCACCAGGTTAGTCCCTTGGCTGTGAAATAATGTGCCCGCTCTTCCAGAGAGGAGCTCTGCCAGGCTGCACACAAACTCCTCCCATCAAAGCCTCCCTCTCCTCTAGAATAGAACCCTTTAATTTTGGTTCTGGATCCACAGTTCTAGGAGTCACAACACTGACTTCCAACAAGGAGAGAAATCAGTCTCCTCTTAAACACATACACAAACATATATATATAACCCACTTTCTAGTTCAATAGAATCCTTTTGTACAGGGTGATTGATCTGGAACCAAAAAAATCACTTTTAAGCAGTGAATCCTTGGTTTCAAACTAACAAACAGCCATAAAAAGTAGAACTGTTCTATTTGAAATGGGACTTGGATATTTGGAGATGTGCTGACTCAGTTTCCCCCCAGGGTATCCCCCACCCCATGCCCCAAATCCTGCTCCTCATATCCTAAATACCCCTTCCTACCCTGGCTCCTGTCCTAGCTTACCAACTTCACAAAAATACCATATAAAAGCCAGTAACTGCCAGTAGTGGTGCTGCACACCTATAAATCCCAACACTCCAGCCGGCTGAGGCAGGAAAAGTGCAAGTTTGAGCCCAACCTGGTTAACTTAGTCACTTATCATGACCCTATCTCAAAATTTTAAAAAGAGCTAAGGATGTAACTCAGTGCAAAGGCACTGGACTCAATCACCAGTACTGGAAAAAAAAAAAAAGACCAGAAGCAGTGAGTCTCACAATAGTTAAAATCACTCCAAACTCCTACACTGCTCCAGCATAGTATTATTCTCAATAAAATATGGAGCTAGATAGAGCTGTTTTCTTATAACTTGACTTAATTATGATTCTAATACAATTTTGGCATAGGCAATCAAAGGATTTATTCAAAAAATGTACAACCTGATCCCTGGAGGAAATTTGCTCTTAAGTCATAATTAAGGATCCCTGTGATGAGTAAACAACAGAATTGTTTATGTCTCTTCAATTGCTCTTGGCAGTCCTAAAGGGGAAAATATATAAAAGAAAATGTCACATAACTCTTCCTCTAAAGTGGGATGGAGATGGAAAGTGAAACTATCCATGCAGTGTCTCATCATCTGCCCATACACTGTAGTAGTCTCCTTACCTTGGTCAGAATCCTACTTACATCACTTATTTGTGACCTTGTACAAGTTACCTAAACTTTCCATTCCTCATCCGAAAATGGGAATAACAGCAAAATGCACCATAAGAGTTGCTATAAGCACTGAGTTAATACACAGGTAAAGTATTTCATTTAACTGGCATATATGGTACTCATCTTTCATTAATGTTACCTCTGATGATTAGGATGATTATTACTAACATATTAATAAGGACAATGACTAACATTCTTATTTAATTAAATATTCAACATGGCATTTAATTCCTATGGATACTTTTAGATAAACTTGATAGGTATAGGTATATCAATTCTGCATACATAATGAGAATACGAAAAAAGCTGATATAATTCTAAAGGAACTCAAAATTTATTACTTTTATTGCATTGCCATTCCATGTGCTACGTTCTATTTTATCTCTCAGCAAAATGCATTTGAAAGACTATATTTGTCAACTGGAGACAATTTTGACTTTTAAAAATCAAAGTAGGTTTTGAGTAGTTATAAGTACATTTATTCTTTAGGCAATATGCTTCCCTTGAATGTCATATTACCTAAATGATCTTAAGTTTAGGAATTTTGTTTTCAATCAAAGAGAGCCAAATCTTTTCTAAGGAGAAGCCCAAAGGGTAGCAACTACTATGCCAGTAGCTGGCACATCTGCCCTAATTTTATCTGCCTCTTGGACTGCTCAGTGACCTATTTTCTTAGGTTTTTTTGCAAAGTCCTCACCAGTTAATTTCAAAGTAACCAGGGCCTTCAAAAAACAACTTTATTTTGTTTTAGTGGGAATCTCAAATTTATCAGGATGAAGACACACCTGAACTTTGAAGCAAATATGCAAAAGATATCTGGCCAAAGCCTTTAGAACAAGAGGAGTAAGCAGACATTCAGATAATTCCTGCTTGAATTTACCAGAAACCTTGCTAAACAGACTACACTGTGAGTGCTAATTAATTCAAAAGTTTGCAGAAATCTCTGAAATACAGTCTAACATATTTGTGGTCACCTGCTCTTTTTCTCCCAGTTAGGCCCTAGATTTTTTTGCCTTTTTTCACTGTTCATTGGTACATTTTGGGTATACACTATATTAACATTCATTAGTGGGAATTTGTACCTGTACATGATATATCTTGGTTCTTATTTTTTCCTATTCCTTCTCTTCAATCCCTCCGCCCCTCCCTATTTACATAAGCTTTGTTCCTGTTTTTTCCTTCAATTTTCATTTTTTTCTTTCCCCTCTTTTCTTTCCCCCACCCCCCTCCCTACTTCCCCTCCTCCAGATATATTTTTAAATAAGTAACTATTGCCAAAGTTCATTGGAAACTTTGGTTATAAGAACAGGTGTTTAATAAAATTGGAACTGTTGTGGGGAGAAAAAGTACAGATGGGCAATAAGTATATTAAAAAATGTCCAACGTCTCTAGTCATTTAGGAAATGCAAGTCAAAAGGATACTGAGCTCACCCTAGTCAGAATGGCTATCTTCAACAATACAAAAAATGATAAAAGCTGGAGAAGATTCTGGGGGGGGGCGCTTTGCTACACTGCTGGTAGAAGTATAAATTAGTGCAGCCTCTACAGAAATCAGTATAAAGATTCCTCAAAGCACTAAACATGGAGCTACCACATAACCCAGGTATACCACCTGGTTTAATTCCTCACTATACACCCAAAGGAATTAAAAGTCAGTATATTATTGGGATTCCTGCATTCTCATCTTTATTGGAGCACAATTCACAAAAGCTAAAATATGGAACCAGCCTTGGTGCCCATCAACAGATGAATGAGTAAAGAAAATGTGGGGTATCTATCCAATGGAGTATTATTCAGCCATAAACAAGAATGAAATTAATGTCACTTGCAGGATAACATATGGAACTGAAGGTCATCATTTTAAGTGAAATAAAACAGACTCAGAAAGACAGGTATCATGTGTTTTCCTTAATATGTGGAATCTAGAAAAGATGCTATTAAGTAGAAGGGAGACTATTATTAGACAAGAGGAAGGGAATAAGGGGGAGAAAGTGCAGGAGAGAATAACAGGGATGGATATGATCAAGGTATATGTATGGATGAAAATACCACACTAAAACTAAACATTCTGTAAAAATAATATACACTAACAAAATATATTTTTTAAAAAAGAATAGGTGTTTAAAATACTCTCTATTTCTTCATAAAACTGTGGGAGAAGTCATAACACGAAAGGATAGGTCTGTGTCTTTTATAGAGACAGGTTCCTATCTTGTGAGCTTCTCAGAAATTACTCCTGCAGGTCATTTTTGACATGTTTCATTTTGTTAACTATGAATTTATGCTAAATCTCGAAGCTGGGCATGATAGTGCACACCTATAATCCCAGAACTCAGCAGGCTGAGGCAGGAGGATCACAAGTTCAAGACCAGCCTGAACTACATAGCAAGACCCTATCTCAAGAAGACAAAAAAACCATCTCAATTAACTAGGCAATTCAGTAAACTAGAATCCATATTCCCTTCAGTAATTATGTGGTATCACTATAGATGATTCTCCTCTTGCTGTATTTTTTAATAATGCTACATTTAGGCATTGGCTCAATATTACAATTTCTGAAAAGGGCCTGAAAAGTGTTAAAAAAAAAAAAAAAAGCACATCATAGAGTCTAAACTTCATACTTTCATAGAAAGTATTATTTAAAAGGTAGAATCATTAGTTCAATGTTAGCAATAAGAGACACATCTTACCAAGTATTTTGTGGAGTTCATTAATGCACAAAATACTTAGCACACACTATCTGAGTTCCTCCAGGTCTGACTGACTTCAAAGTCAGTCTCCCCTTTTATACCTGCCAAACTGCCTCTGAGCTCCTTGAAATCAAGGACTCAGTTCTTTCTCACCTGGAGCTTTCAGGACTAAGACAGGGTCTACTCCATAGGGGACTCGATGAATTGCTGTTTACTTGATTTGTTGAGTCACATGGAAGCAATGAATTGAAGCCATGACAGAGCCTGCCCCATTGCCTCACTGGCCCCATAGCTCAGAATTCAAGTATATTTGTATAGCAAAGCTACTAGTTACGTGCAGTAGCCTCTGGAATCATAGTAAACAGGTCATTTGTCAAAGAGATTATAGGAACAGAATTAATCTGTCTGCTAAAGAGATAAATAAGCTACTATTCATGCTGCATAAAGTACTGAATGAACTACTGCTTTGGATAGGGTGGGGAAGGAAATAAGTTTGAAAATCTTAAAACTACCGGTTTAATCTAGGCTAAGACCTAGACTATCAATTTATAAAATGAAAAGAAAAAATATATAGATTGTATCGCAATTGCCTAACATGTGTCCAATGGTAGCTGGTATGCTGATTATCATTGTCATCAAAGTATCGATTAATTTAAATAATCAATACACCCATATGCCCATTTAAATTAAAACTTCAGGGGCCAGGGATTTAGCTTAATGGTTTTGCCCGCTGCTGTGCAAGCACAAGGACCCGAGTTCTATCCCCAGTACCCCCAAATAATTAATTAATTAATTAAAACTTCACACTTTAGTGAGTTCCTCAGTGTTAATTATGGTTTAAAAAATGTAATAATAGACATATCTATGACATTTACATTTTGACTTTTAAAAGAAATCCTAACATTGTGTTGTTTTTAATTCTCAATGTTACCTAATCTGACATATGAATTAACAAAGTTGAGCGAAGAAGACCTAAAAATTCTGAACAACCCAATATCAACCAATGAGATTGAAAATGTAATTTAAAACTTATCAACTAAGAAAAGCCCGGGCCCTGACGGCTTCACTGCTGAATTCTACAAGACATTTAGAGAGGAACTGCTGCCACTACTGTCTAAACACTTCAATGAAATTGAAAGGGAAGCAATACCCCCAAATTCATTCCTGGAAGCAAGCATCACCTTGATCACCAAAGCAGAGAAAGACCCAACCGAAAAAGAGAACTATAGGTCAATCTCACTAATGAACATAGATGCAAAAATCCTTAATAAGATACTGACAAACAGAATGCAGAAGATCATCAAGAAGATCATACACCCTGATCAAGTGGGATTCATCCCAGGGATGCAGGGATGGTTCAATATACAAAAATCAATGAATGTAATACACTACATCAATAGAGCCCAGGACAAAAATCATATGATTATCTCCATAGACACAGAAAAAGCATTTGACAAAATCCAACATGCATTTATGATAAAAACCCTACAAAAAATTAGAATACATGGTCTCTACCTCAAACTGATAGAAGCCATCTATGAAAAACCAACAGCCAATATCATACTAAATGGTCACAAACTGAAATCCTTCACACTAAATTCAGGAACAAGACAAGGATGTCCACTATCACCACTCTTGTTCAATATAGTTCTGGAAACATTAGCCACGGCAATTAGACAAGAGAAAGAAATAAAAGGAATAAAGATAAGTAATGAAGAAGTCAAATTGTCATTATTTGCAGATGACATGATACTCTATATAGAAGACCCTAAGAACTCCACCAAAAGTCTTCTAGACTTAATAACCAAATTCAGTCAAGTAGCTGGTTACAAGGTCAACACACAAAAATCAATAGCTTTCCTCTACACCAATGACAGACTCACTGAGAGAGAAATAGGGCAGAAAATTCCTTTCACAATAGCATCCAAAAAACTGAAATACCTAGGAATCATCCTAACGAAAGAAATCAAAGACCTCTTCTCTGAAAACTATGGCACTCTGAAAAGAGAGATTGAAGATGGTATCAGAAAAGGGACAGACATCCTCTGCTCCTGGGTAGGAAGGATTAATATAGTGAAAATGGCCATACTTCCAAAACTGCTATATAGATTTAAGGCAATTCCAATTGAGATCCCAGCAGCATACTTCATAGACCTTGAGAAAACAATCCAAAACTTCATTTGGATCAAGAAGAGACCCAGAATAGCAAAACCAATTCTAGGTAACAGAGACATAGCAGGGGGTATCATAATCCCCAACCTGCAACTATACTACAAAGCTACTGTGATAAAAACAGCAAGGTACTGGCAAAGAAACAGACTTGAGGACCAGTGGAACAGATTAGAAGATCCAGAAACCATGCCAGATACACTCAGCCATCTCAACTTCAATAAAGGTGCCAAACACCCTCACTGGAGGCAAGATAGCCTCTTTAATAAATAGTGCTGGAAAACTTGGATTTCAACTTGTCAAAGATTAAAACTAGACCTATATCTCTCACCATGCACTAAACTAAAATCAAAATGGATTAAAGATCTAAATATTAAAGTAGAAGCTCTGAACCAGTTGGAACAGAGGTTAGGTAGAACCCTTGAAGACATCGGTGTAGGAAAAGATTTTATGAACAAAACTTCAGTTGCTCATGAACTAGCACAAATAATCAACAAATGGGATCTCTTCTTATTAAAAAGCTTCTGCACAGCAAGAGAAACCACCAGCAGTGTGAAGAGACAATCCACAATGTGGGAAAAAATCTTCACCTACTCTTCCTCAGACAAAGGTCTACTATCTAGAATCTATAAAGCACTTAAAAAGATCAGACCTCCCAAATTTAAAGACCCAATCCAAAAATGGGCATCTGAAATGAACAGACATTTCTCAAAGTAGAAATAGCAAATAAATACATGAAAAAATGTTCAACATCACTGGTCACTCAAGAGATGCAAATGAAAACAATGCTGAGATTCCACTTCACTCCAGAAAGAATAGCTGCTATCATGAAATCAACCAATAACAAATGCTGGCAGGGCTGTGGGGAAAGAGGAACCCTGCTCCACTGCTGATGGGAGTGTAGACTGGTGCAACCACTGTGGAAATCAGTATGGAGATACCTCAAAGAACTAGGACTGGAAGTCCCATTTGACCCTGCTATTCCACTGCTGGGGATCTTCCCCAAAGAATTAAAAGAATCATACCACAGTGATCTATTTGCACCCATGTTCATAGCAGCACAGTTTGTAATAGCTAAAACTTGGAAACACCCCAAATGCCCATCAACTGGAGACTGGATAAAGAAAATGTGGTTTTTTTATAAAATGGAGTACTACTCAGCAATAAAAAATGAGAAATTGGAGACATTTATAGCTAAGTGGATGCACATTGAGGCAATACTCTTAAGTGAAATAAATAGGACACACGTGTAAATACTGAATAGTTTCTCTGGTGTGAGAAACTGAAAGTGTAAATAAGAACTAAATGTATAATAGGTAATGTGAAATAGGAAGAAAAGGGGCAAAGGGGACGGAATTGGGAGGGGTAGGGGAAAGGATAGAAGGGAATGGGATTAATATGAGAAAATGGAAAACTAGGAACAAAATCTTTGTAAATAGGGTGGACTGGAGGGGTTGAAGGGAAGGCTGAGCAAGGATGAAAAATAAGAACCAAGAGAGACTATGTAAAGGTGCAAATTTCCAATGATGAATGTCATTATATTGTATACCTAAACTGTACCAATGATTAGAATGAATAATCGATAATGTAAAATAGGAAGAAAAGGTCCAAAGGGGTAGGGGTAGTGGGAGGGGCAGGGGAAAGGAAAGAAGGGAAAGGAAAAATGATGAGAAATGGAAATAAAGTCGTTGTAAATAGGGAAGGGTGGAGGGTGTGAAGGGAGGGCTAGGAATGGGGAAAAAATAAGAACCAAGATGCATTATGTAAAGGTACAATTCCCAATGAGAAATGTAATTGTGTTGTATACCTACAATGTACCAATAAAAGAATTTAATACAAAAAAAATGTTACCTAATCTGCCAGGCTTTAACATCACTTTGATGTATTCTAAGGAATGATATCAGTGCTGCATCTCCTCAAACTTGGAATTTTTTTTATTAAATTCTTTTATTGGTACATTGTAGGTATACAACACAATTACATTTCTCATTGGGAATTGTACCTTTACATAATGCATCTTGGTTCTTATTTTTTCCCCATTCCTAGCCCTCCCTTCACGCCCTCCACCCTTCCCTATTTACAAATACTTTATTTTCAAACTTGGAATTTACTGCCTGTCTGAATCTCTTCTTGTGCCAAACTAAATATACAGCATCATGTGCCTACCAGAAATAACAAAGGACAGCTTCCTGCTCTACTCCTTGGTTGAATAAACTCAAATTGAAACAAAGAAGGCATTATTTTATTTAATCATCTAAGTAACTGTTTTCTTCAATCTCTTACATTAGAAGCTATTCCAGAAGAAAATTTTAGAAGAAATCAGCAAGTCATTTAACAGGCCATTTAAAGGAAAAGCTTACCTTGGAAGGCTCTTCATTCGAAAGTTCAAGAACGCATAAAAGAAGTATTCTTTTTAATGAACACAGAGAAAGTCAAGTCCCCCCCACCAAGCTATTCCACTCCACTCAAACTCCTGCTATAGCCTCCCACCAACAACCACCACCCAAAACTCCTCAGAAGAGTTTTGTAATGTAAGTGTGTAGAGAAATGGGGTGGCAGATGGGAAAAGGCATGCCTTGATGACTAAGGAGGTCAGCAGGGTTTTGAAGGTCAAGGATACATCCATATGCTTTTCCACTGATGATAGAACACAGGTGATAGAACAGATAAAGTTCAGGAACAATATCTTTACCTAACCAAAATGCGGTAAGGGACAATTCACCCACTTGGACAGGAGGGAATGTAGTGAACTATATGTGGTGCACATGTAGTAGTTTGGGAAATACAGTAGAGAAAAGATGAAGTTGTTTCTTCTGACTGCATCAATTTTCAGTGAAATAAGAGGGAAAATCTAACTAGGATGAGGAAAGATGGAGATCTGAGGAGAGAGAAGATGTGGAGTAGTAGTCTCAGAAAGAGAAAATACATCATGTAGGTGAATATGGCAGGATTTCTGGGTAAGGCAGGGGACCATGTGAAAGAAACGGCCACAGACTGCAGACTGGGAGGCAGACTATAGCATGGTAGAATGTTTTCTAGTCATATCCATTGTTTGGGTACAGGCATGGAATAGATGCAGTAGTAAGTCTAATCAGCACTGTGATTCTGCCAGTTGAGTACAAAAGCAATGATGATATCATTAATTACAATAAAATTGAGATCTGGAGCCTTAGTGCTCATTGTGCAGCAACAACACCACCTCCAATCAGAATCTGCATCTTAACAAGACCTCTGGATGATCCATATTCACTTAGAGGTTTGAGAAATACTTGAGTGGAAGCCAAGTAAGAACAGGAAAAACATAAAAGACAGAAGGAGGTTAAAGAAATGAGAGGCCAAGCTTTGAAAGAGCCTCCATGTGGTTTTCACAGCCAACAAAATTGATGGCAGGAGAAATAAATGAGTCAAAGGAAGAGAAGAAATGAGACTATGGGAAATTGTCCAGATAACAGTAAATGAATGGCCTGGAAGGCTTGAAGTCCTGGTAGCAAATGAGTATGAGGAACAATGGAGTAGCTGGGCATGGTAGCACGTGCCTATAATCCCAGCTACTCAGGGGACTGAGACAGGAGGATCAGTGGGGCCCTGGGGTTCTAAGCCATTCTGGGTAGCAGAGCAAGACCCAGTTAAGGGAGGAAGACAAAAGAAAGAAAAAAATAAAAAGAAAAGCAAGAATGATGGGATTTAGATTGGTAGTCTTTTAAGGAAAGGAAATGGTTGTGGTTGCAGTCTCATTTTCAGGATTGACCTCTTAGGCAATTTGTCCTGATGAAGGGAGAAATATTGTAGTAGAAGGAGCTGTGGTTGTACCAGATTACATGAAGTCCTGCTGCATGTAGGGTAACTGGGGAGAGAAGTGGTCTCAACAGAAATACAAGCTTGGTGGGTTTCTATAGGACCCACACATTGGCATGCACCTTGGGAAGGGGTTCTCTTTAAACAAAAAGTAACTTCTTAACTTCTTAGGGTTGGGATCCCTACCCAAAGATCTACATTTGCACTAGAGGACATAAAACTCCCTAAGACTAGAGAAGTTTGTTGTTCTTGAAAAGAAGAGAGATGAAAGATGTCAGAAGCAGAAAGGGGAACAGAAGATGGGGAGATTCTCATGCTATTCAAGGGAGTGAAATTCACTGACAGCAGCTGATTAGAAAGGTGAGTTCTAGCCAGGCATGGCAGCACACACCTATAATCTCAAATCTCAGCACTGGGGAGGCTGAGGCTGGAGAATCACTGCAAGTCAAGGCCCACCTGAACTACATAGTGAGACCTTGTCTCAAAAAGAACAAGAAAGAGGGCTGGGGATTTAGCTCAGTGGTTCCAGCGCCTGCCTTGCAAGCACAAGGTCTCACGTTTGATCCCTGGTACCAAAAAAAAAAAGAAAAAAGAAAGAAAGGTGAGTTCTCCTGGTCTATCTGAGATCAGGTAACAATTTAAATTTTATTTATATTAAGAAACCAAACTGTCTTTCTTCAAAATATTCAGTGTAGTCTCCTGTTCTAAGAATGTATTTGTGAAGGGATCCGCGATATTAAAGAGAGTTAGAGGTCCGTGTGGATAACAAGTAAATGTAGACGATTAGGAAGATGAAAATTTTGGGGAAAGAGTTCTGAAGTTAAGAGGATTACCATGTGGCCACCTATCTAAAGGGCAGTAGCCTCACTGATAACTATGTGATATAATAAAATATATATATAATATATATATATATATATATATTTTTTTTTTTTGGTACCAGGGATCGAACTCTAGTCCTTGCGCTTGCGCAGCAGGCAGTGAAACCGCTGAGCTAAATCCCCGGCCCTAAAATATATTTTTATAAAGACCGGCTAACTGCTTTGTTCATACACACCTCTGTCATCTCAAAATCCCTCCTGTCTTTATAAATACAATTGTTTAAAGGTCAATGCAATAAAAATATTAACATGAACAGTATGCAATAATTAGTCCCTTAGGCTAAGTGTTTCTTGAGGCCAAGGTCCAACAGTAATGGGAACAGGAGGTGTACTGAAATGCGGCATGGTGGCACATGCCAAGGATCCTAGCACTGTGGGAGGCTAAAGCAGGAGGATTGAAAGTTTGAGCCTCGTGTGGCAAATTGGAAATGTAGAAAGACTGTGACTCAAAATAAAATAATAAAAAGGCTGGGGATTTAGCTCAATGTGAAGGCCTTGGTTTCAATCTTAGTACTGGACTAAAAAAAAAAATGAAACTCAAACCTTTTGAAAAATCTGAATTCTCCTAAAAGCATATGTTAAACAAACAGTGAAATTATTATCTCGATCATGTCTCCTTTTGTTTAATTTGCTCATTTTTTAAAAGCTGAAAGGAAAGAAGTATCAATGGATAATCAATCTGAGAAGTTAAGATTTCTGTTTAAAAACTACCACGCAAATCAAGGATCACTACTTTCAGAAATTTACATTCCATGCATTCAAGGTCTATGATCTTCCAGAGGGGGTTGAATGACTAAAGAAAGTAAGCAGGGCATCTTAACTAACTCCTGAGACCACCAGGGTCTTCCAGTATAGAAGCTCAGCTCAAAATTCAGACAATTCAAACTAAATGCAAAGCTGTAATTATTACAGAAAACTGAATTATAATTATCTTGGCATTCAGCCATGAAAATATTCCCCAAATCGACTTAAAAATTGAAAACAGACTAGGATTTCTAAGCATATCTAGGACCCATCTTGCTGTTAGCTAGTTTCCCCCAAGCTAAATTTGCATTTGTTCCTTAATCACAGTGCTGAACTAGTTCTCTAACAAGAGGAAACAAATTATTTTGGGGCTCCTGAGGAAAGACTCTAATATATCTCTTCTTACAGCTAATAAAGCTGCAATCAACTAGAATCAAATAATCACAGTATACATTTAATACGACTGAGATGATTAAACCAAGAAAAGCACATTTCTTACTTTGAGAGAAAGAGAAAAATCCAGACCTTTTACCTTCTAAAATAAAAGGCAAGATTTTGAATCTCTCATTCTGAATTTATACCTCACAGTGAAATAACTGAGACTATCTCTAAGATGCCAGAATTCTAGGTGCAAATATTCAGGAGGAATAACAGAAGCCTACAGAAAGCTTTTTCAAAACTGCATGTGTGTGCGTGTGTGTGCGTGTGTGTGTGTGTGTGTGTGTGTGGTTTGGGGGATATCTCACCATGCAGTTCAGGCTCTTCTTGAACTCGCAATGTAGCCCAGGCTGGCAGCACACAGTGATCCTTTTCCCTCAACCTCCCAAGTTCTGGGATTAAAGGCATGCACCACCACACCTGGCTTAAAAAGGTATAGTATTTTTTAAATAAACAAAAAAAACTATAAACTTTATATTTGAATGTAGTGAACACCTGCCTTTGTGATGTAACTTAGAATTACACTATAAAGTCTTCCAACTCAGAAATGTTTTCTCCATATATATCAAAGACTGAAGCTCCAATTTCCCTTACATGGGATGAAGTCACAGAGATTCCAACATTGCCCTTTGTTAAAATGCCCTTGAAAAGGATTTTCATTATCAATGCTGAGTATAAAGTATTTAATGAGACACTAAGCTAGGAGCATGTTAGATGAAGAGCATGTAGAAATGGAGTTTGAGAAAGGAACTGAAACCAGAAACCACAGCACTCTCTTGTCAGTGGTTGAAGGATCTGAAAGAATTCTCAACAATGAAGCAGGAAGCCAGAGTTGGAGTTCATCTACCCAATCTAAGGATCAGATTTCTTATCTTAAAAATAAGGCTGAATCTGATGATCTCTAATCAGTTCAAAAATGCAAGGACTTTTATGAAGGGAGATAGGTTTGGCTAGAAGTCCAGGATCAACCACAAAGGGGTAGGAAGTAGGAAAACAAAATATCACTAGTGGTAAGCATGAAAGCACTAGTGGAGGAAAAAAAGGAGATACTAAAGAAAATGTCTCCATTATTGTAATTATGCCAAAAGATTAACTCAACATGTTGAAAAGCAGTTCTACAGTGGAATCCTGCTACAGCCTCAGGTATAAAAAGACCATCAACACAAACAGAGGGGGAAGAATCCTAGTTGAATAACTGCTTTCTTCAAATTTAGATTTTTTAAAAGAGAAAATAAAATAGTTTTGCCTGAGGAAAGAAACAATGTCTTAAATTTAAAAGGACAGTCAGCAATGTTGATAGATTTTCTGGCAAATGAAAAATGCTGACTTTTATGTTTTCCAACAAGAGCACTAACAATGAAATGACTAGAGTAAAATTCATTCAGGAGATATTTATAGGGTACCCAGTCTGTGCTCCTATTGGTTTTGAGAAGAGATACAAGGATGAAAAGGCACATCTACACATACAATACAGTACAGAACATATGACACAAATATTAATAAATTCAAGGGAGTATGATGAAACCTGGGCTAAGCAAAGGTTAGAGGTTTGGAAGAGGAGATAGACTTGTTTTTATCTTTGAAAAATCATATTCACATATTCTTCACATATTCTTTCACACTAGCCCAAGTCCAGAATTGCTACAGATAAGTTTAGACACTTAATAAGGAACAGCAACTCCTAAGCCATCTGCTTTTCTCGAAAAATGAAGATCTACCACACACAAACTTTCATTTTACTACAACCCTATGAGAATATTGTTGTCAGAAGGGGAAGGTAACACTTTATTTCATAAGTGACATGGTAACAAATCATGCTTTCTTAAATGGCTAGTCAGTACCTCATTTGAGTAGAAAAAAAAAGCAAACCATCATGTGACCCCAAAAGTCATTCACTTTCAGCAAGTTCCTTTGATCCATTTAAGGGTCCTGTTACTAATCTTCCTCTGATGAAGAAGCATGTAAAACACAGAATTTAAAGTGAACAACAGAACCTTGTTATAACCAGACAGAGCTACATTACAGAATACCCTGAGGGATTTAAAAAATCATCTCCCAAACTCATGTCACACAAAACTGCACATTATAGTAACATAAGATTAAACTCTTGTGTTTTTACCTGGTAAGGAACAATACTTCCATGAGCTGTGCCCCAACGTTTCCCTTCCCTTTGGTCAATGAGATAATTAGCGGCTACCTGGGTCAAACATGCCACCTACCAGAAAAAAAAAAAAGAAAAGAAAAGAAAAGAAAAACAGTTTATCTGTACTCATGAGCAAAATGCTATAATATGAAGTAATTTCATTTTGTGTCGCTATAGAAGAAAATTATCCAAACAGGTTAGAAGACACATGGACATCTATTCTTTCATCATACAGATAAATAGTAGTATGATATTATTGCCTGAGTTAAGCAGCAGTCAATTCATAAATATAAATACACACACCTTTAGCTCCTGAAAAGATCATCCGAATGCAGGGATTGGCCAAGCAGAGGGAAACTTTGTCCAGTCTTGAACATCAAAGCCATAGCAAAACACTAGTACATGCCTTTCCCCTCTCCAACTGTATCCTTTTACTTTTCATCACAGTGACACACAGAAAGCCTATGTCACCCCTGAACAGATAAGCCAAAGCCAGGAGCCATATTCCTCTAAACTTCTCACCACATAAAATGTAATAATAGTAAGCTTTTATTTTGTTTAGGTCAGTTTAGTCAGGTTTTCTGTTACTTATTGCCCAAGTATTTTGACACTGAAGATCAGGATTTGTGACTTTCTAAAAATTCATTAAGCAAAAATTACTGTACCTCTCTCAACTTGGTCTTAGCCCCATACCCATATTATTATTCTCATTTCAGTTTTTGAGCACTATAGATCTGTTAAAGGGGTCATCTAAAACCCAAAGATCAACTTCTCACTCTTGCAGCATCTCATGGAAAAATCTTGAAAAAGAACAACAGTTCACCTCCATATGAGGATAGCATGCAGATAATAACTTGTTTCTAATGACCTGCCACAAGAATCTTATACTTCAATGAATATCTGTGCCAGAACCATGAAAAAAAAAGTAACCAAATAAGTTTCCATAGATTGAGTATAGGGGGTGCTGGTCTCAGGCCATAATCATGATATAGTAATAGCTTGTTTTTTCTCTTTCTAGATCCTCAGATGAGACTGGGAACCTACCAAACCAGCAATTCAAATACATCCCCAATTGAGATTGGCTCCTGGAACAACTTGAAGTTTGGGGGTTTTTTTCAGGCCTTGATGCCACAACCATTTGCCCTCTACCTGCCATGAATGCTGTGCCTCCTACAAGAGATATTGACAGGACCCACCCTGGATAAGTCTCCTTGCTGGAGCAGCCTTTCTTCTTTACTTTATTCTTGGGATTTACACTCATTTTTATATCCATTTACTGCTCTGCTGAAATTGGAACTGCCTTGTGGCAGCTGGCTATACTGCCCAGGTGGCAAAACTAATAAACTTTGAGTCATCCACTTCTGGACTTCCATCTGGTCTTGGGCATTTGAACCATGGAGCACTGCAGGGCTGCCTGGGGCTGCCTAGTGCTAATCACCATTTCACAGATCACTTCTATGTCTTTCAAAATGGAAAAATCAAATCAACATTTTGTAGCAAAAATGTCCTGGATGGGAAGTTCAGATTCATGGTTTCTAAATTCTGTCAACCTCTAAGTTGTTGAATGACTGTGAGTAAATAATTTAAATTATGTGACCTTCAAATAAATCTTCTATGAATTGTAGGGCATTTAAGATGAATGGATGGCTTTCAAACTTTTTTAAGTATCAAAATGGTTACATCAAATTGAAGAATATATGAAATCCTAATACATAAGCAGATAACAACCCAAATGCTTTGGATGAAGCAGGCCAGCAACATCACCACAGGCAGCATGAATACAGAACACAATTTGCAAAATGATAAATGATCCTTAAATTTGCTTCCAAGGTCTACACTTCAGAATCCCTTTCCTCCTAATAGTCTGGCAGATAAAAAGTTAGAAGGGATCCAATAGTAGTCATTTTCTCATGATGCCTCTTCTTGAAGTTGGGGAAATTTTCTCAAGCCTGAGATCTTTCCTACAAGACAGACACTTCTTTGATCTATGTTAATTTTTTTTTCCTTTTGAATAAATCCTGGTGAAAGTCACTCTCTAAGGGTCTCTGATACTACTGAAGGCTAATAATCTAAATTAATACAGGCAATTCTTTGTAAGAAATTAATCATGAAGGGTTTGTTATTTCTATTTCTCTTTCCCTTGAAAGTCAACATCAGCACAGGGCTGCATGATGTAGTGGACTGGCTGGATGGTTACAAGTTAATTTGTAAATCTAACAATGATCAGATACATTTGCTAAGGATAAGCAGGAACTGGATTCTAGGCTGACATCAGTCTGTCTGCCCCATTTCTTATCCACTACTTTATTCTTTCTTTTTCTGTGTTTCTGATTCTACCTCTTTTAGGGTAAATTTGAATGAAGCACTAGAATCCATCCCTCAAACTGTTTCTAAAGACAAGAGCCTGCCGATGTCCTCCATACAGTAGTAATTAATGGAAATAAAAAGCATTTCAGAATTAGCAGGCTCCCAGGAGCCAGAAAAGTTAAATAAGACTTTAAACCAGTTGCCATTAAAAAACAAAGTGGTTTGTTGGTACGTACTCAAAGGCAAAGTTAAGGGGGAAAAGAGTTCTATTTTTAAAAAGAGAGCAGCAGGGCTAAACTTAGCAACTCAGTGTTTAAAGGGGATATTACAAATCTGAAAGTAATCTGTTTACAGGGATGTATTTTAAGTCAGGAGAAGGGGGGGAAGTCAACAGCTATGACGTGATTATGTATGAAAAATCAGAGGTTTCCTGGGCAATTAATGACAAATTTTCCACAAATTGAAAGAGTGCAGGATGTGACTTTTAGTTTAATAACTACATACTGTATATCCATTCTAAATATTGCATTATATCATTACTTTCATCCTCTAAACTTAGGCTCATTATTTCATCAAGTACAGGCTATATAATTTACTCAGAATGCTGCCTTTATATGGTTTCATTTAAACAAAAAAGCCAACATTGGTTTAATAATAATCATCATGACAGCAAAACTATTATTTTAGATAACATAGTGGGTATGATATTCTTTGTATCCAACCAGAAAACCAAGGGGGTGGTCAAAGAGGATCTCAAAGGGCATAGCTACAGAAGGCTTCAGGAAGAATATATTAAATTATTTTAAAAAGCAGTCTCATGGTGTCTCACCACCTGACCACATGTTTCATTTCCTCCAAATGATCAAGCTGCAATAATAGAATCTTTCATCTCTAAAGGAAAACAAATTTGACAGGTAAAACAGGAAAAAAAAGACTACACCTAAGGCCCATTTCATCCAAACAGTAATTTTTCCCTCCCACTACCTTGCTTGGCCTCCAACTAAATTGGACTAAACCTCAACCGTGCATCCATGCAGCTTTCCATATATTGACCTATTCTTCAAAGCCCATTTCAACATCTTACTCATTAAACCCTGCTCCCATCACCCAAGGAAAAAAACAACTTTCCCTGACTATGAGTGAATACAGTATCTTAATTTACCTATCTCCTGCTGAACTTTAAACATTTGCCTTGTACTACCATTAGAATTATAAGAAGTCAAAGTCAAAAGGATCTAGGTAAGTTTTTCTGAAACCTATCCATGCATCCTAATCACCTTGGAAATTTCTGGACCCTACCCCAGAACCACTGAATCAGATACTCCAGGAACCTGGAGGAACCTGGGAAAAAAATAATTTAACCAGTGTATCATTCGTGGATTGGCTGGATGCTCAGATTTGAGAACCAATGCCTTAAAAGACTCTAGTCAAAATCCTTACTGTAGATGGAGAAGTAAAGGAACAGACAAGGGAAATGGCTTATTTGAAGTCACACTGCTGGCTAGCTCCTTCAACTGTACTGCTATCCTCCATGCTATTAATACTTGCATCTTCTCCTGTCTCTCCTTTCAAATTAGGGGATACATTAGGGTACAAATTATGTACTATAAGCCCTTTATATGTTTTCATGGCACCTAACACAGGTCTAACCACTTTTTTGAACAAATGAATGAAAAGAAATACTGAGTGCTGCTATGTGTAAGGCATTGTGCTAGGGACGGTGCACAAATAAGTAAATGAAAAATCTACAGTCAAGATCTCCCCAGACCTAAGAATCCTAGAGAAAATAATTAAGCAAACAGTTACAGAAAACTGCCACATGTAGAAAGGAGAAGGAAAAGAAATTTTAAAACAAAAACAATGACATGTGAAAACTCTAAGACAAGAAAGAGATTGACATACGGGGGGAGAAAACCCTGAAAGCAAGACAAATACTGAATCATGGTAAGAGAGAGAGAATCTGAGAATGAAATTATAGATGTTGACAAGGACCAGATCTTGGCATTCTTTAGGTCATGGTAAGCAACTATTCTTTGTACATCTTTCAGAATAATCATTTTAAAAATCACAAATCATATCTTGTCATCATTCTACTTATAACTCATATGGCTTCCCATTGCATTGACAATTGTATTCAAAGACTAAACTAAGAAGAGAAAAAGAGGATTGTTACGGATATTACAAAAGTCAATGTATGTTGATGATAGTTAGAACTAGGTTGGTGACAGAAAACACAGAAAATAATCAGTAGGTTTAAGATATATTTTGGACAGATGAAATAGTTCAGTGATGAGCAGTTACCTAGCATGCATGAGACCCTGTGTTCAATCCCCCGTGGTGCAAGAAAAAAAAGATAAAATTTAAGAACAGAATATGTAAAAGATTGTAAGGGAAGAAAACAGCAGATAGGATGATGAAGGAGAGGCAGAAGTCAAGCATAATTCCCACATTCCTGGATGAATATCTGGGTAAACTATTCTGGCATTAACAAAAATTAAAAATTCAGAGATAGAAACAATTGAAGAGAAATGAAAATTAGTACCCATCTCTGAAAGTGTTTTTTTGTTTGTTTGTTTGTTTTGGTACCAGGGGTTGAAATTGGGACCTTGCACTTGCAAGGCAGGTGGCAGCACCACTGAGCTAAATCCCCGGCCCACAGAAAGTGTTGTATTATAGATGACTATGAGACAATCAGTTGGGCTGGGGTCATCACCATAATATAAAAAGTGTTTAAAGTCACACCTCAAGAGGAAATAGAAGAATAAAGTAGGAAATCAGAAAGATTATAAAACCACCTGGGTACGGTGGCACATGTCAGTAATCCCAGCACTCAGGAGGCTCAGGCAGGAGGATCACCACAACTTCAAGACCAGCCTGGGCTACATCGTGACTTCAAGGCCAACTTTAACTACATACTATCTAGCAAGAGCTTGTCTCAAAAAACCATATATATACATTAAGTCAAAGAGAGTCCTTCCTCTAATAACAGGAGTGGTCAAAGATATAGGTACAAATTACAGTAATAGAACCAATTTAAACGCTCAACAAAGGGAGTAGGTTAAATAAGATATAATATCCAAATATAATAGAAGGAAAGTAAGCATTTAAAATTATGCAACAAAAAAAAATAGCATTATGTGTAAAATACAACTTTTCTAATATATTTATTTTAGAACATTTCTAGAAAACTTACCAAGAAAGTACACAGAGTTTCCATATACTTCATATGCAGTATTCTTATTATTAATATATTATATCAGTGTGGTATAATTTACAATTAAAGAACCAATATTTATATATTATTATTAAATAAATCCTATATACTCATATTTCCTTATTTTTTATTTAATATTCTTTTTCTGTACCACAGCTCTGTTCAGAATACCACATATAATGTGGACAACATATATTAGACTCCTCTTAGATGTGAAAGCTTTTCATTCATACATTTTCTTACATTTGATGACCTTCATGGTTTTTGAGGAGTACTTATGAGGCATTTTGAATCATGTTCTTCAACCAGTATACTTAAGTTTTCCTAAAAATTAGACTATAGTTATGGGGTTTGGAAGGAGGGCCACAAAAGTAAAGAGCTATTTTCTTTTTTTTGTTTTAAACAATAACATCTCTGTCATTCTGAATTTAAGGGGAGAGTCTTTATATCTATCTTGATTTTACACACTTGTAAAGCACAAAGTGAATGGTATCCCAAATTAAGCCTTAGGTTTAATACAGCACAATTAATATGGCAAACTTGTCAGACTGTATCCATTCCCATCCCTTCTTTTTTTTTAATTTTATTTTATTGCTTCATTTTAGGTATACAAAATAATGACATTCATCATCGGAAATTTGCACCTGTACTTAATCTCTCTTGGTTCTTATTTTTCTCCCTTCCCCTGCCCTCCCTTCAACCCCTCCATCCCTCCCTATTTACAAAGACTTTGTTTCCATTTTCTCATATTAATTCCTTTCTCTTCTTTCCTTTCCCCTACCCCTCCCACTTCCCCTTCCCCTTTGCCCCTTTTCTTCCTATTTTACATTATCTATATTATACCTTTTAGTACTTATTTACACTTTCAGTTTCTCTCACTAGAGAAACTATTCGGTATTTAAACATGTGTGTCCTATTTATTTCACTTAAGAGTATTTCTTCAATGTGCATCCATTTAGCAATAAATGTCTCCAATTTCTCATTTTTTATGGCTGAGTAGTACTCCATTTTATTTTTTTTTAACCATATTTCCTTTATTCAGTCTCCAGTTGATGGGCAATTGGGCTGCTTCCAAGTTTTAGCTATTACAAATTGTGCTGCTATGAACATGGGTACACATATATCATTGTGGTATGATTCTTTTAATTCTTTGGGGAAGATACCCAGCAGGAGAACAGCTGGGTCAAATAGGACTTCCAGTCCTAGTTCTTTGAGGTATCTCCATAGTGATTTCCACAGTGGTTGCACCAGTCTACACTCCCACCAGCAGTTGAGCAGGGTTCCTCTTTCGCCGAAGCCCTGCCAGCCTTTGTTGTTGGTTGATTTCTTGATAGCAGCCATTCTTTCTGGCCTGAGGTGGAATCTCAGTGTTGTTTTCATTTGCATCTCTCCAATGACCAGTGATGTTGAACATTTTTTTATGCGTTTAATTGCTATTTCTATTTCTTTGTCTGAGAAATGTCTGTTCATTTCAGATGCCCATTTTTGGATTGGGTCTTTAAATTTGGGAGGTCTGATTTTTTTTAAAGTTCTTTATAGATTCTAGAAAGTAGACCTTTGTCTGAGGAATAGCAGGTGAGATTTTCTTCCCACATTGTGGGTTGTCTCTTCACACTGTTGGTGGTCTCTCTCGCTGTGCAGAAGCTTTTTAATAAGAAGAGATCCCAATTGTTGATTGTTTGTGCTAGTTCACAGGCAACTGAGGTTTTGTTCATAAAATCTTTTCCTACGCCAATGTCTTCAATAGTTCTACCTAACCTGTGTTCCAGCCGGTTCAGCGTTTCTGTTTTAATATTTAGATCTTTAATCCATTTCCATTTTAGTTTAGTGCATGGTGAGAGATAAAAGTCTAGTTTTAATCTTTGGCAAGTTGAAATCCAATTTTTCCAGCACCATTTATTAAAGAGGCTATCTTTCCTCCAGTTAGGGTGTTTGGCTCCTTTGTCAAAGATGAGGTGGCTGAGTGTCTCTGGCATTGTTTCTGCATCTTCTAATCTGTTCCACTGGTCCTCAGGTCTGTTTCTTTGCAAGTACCATGCTGTTTTTAATCACAGTAGTTTTGTAGTATAGTTTCAAGTTGGGGGTTGTGATACCCCCTGACACATCTCTGTTACCTAGAATTCCTTTTGCTATTCTGGGTCTCTTCTTGTTCCAAATGAATTTTTGGATTGATTTCTCAAGGTCCATGAAGTAAGCTTCTGGGATTTCAATTGGGATTGCACTGAATCTATACAGCAGTTTTGGAAGTGTGGCCAGTTTCACTATGTTGATCCTTCTTACCTAGGAGCAGGGGATGTTTTTCCATTTTCTGATATCATCTTTGATCTCTCTTTTCAGAGTGCTTTAGTTTTCAGAGAGGAGGTCTTTGATTTCTTTTGTTAGGTTGATTCCTAGGTATTTCAGTTTTTGGATGCTACTGTGAAAGGAATTAATTGCCCTATTTCTCTCTCAGTGAGTCTGTCATTCCTGTAGAGGAAAGCTATTGATTTTTGTGTGTTGACCTTGTATCCAGCTACTCTACTGAATTTGGTTATTAAGTCTAGAAGACTTTTGGTGGAGTTCTTAGGGTCTTCTATATAGAGTATCATGTCATCTGCAAATAATGACAATTTGACTTCTTCATATCCTGCCTTTATTCCTTTTATTTCTTTCTCTTGTCTAATTGCCATGGCTAATGTTTCCAAAACTATATTAAACAGGAGTGGTGATAGTGGACATCCTTTTCTCATTCCTGATTTTAGTGTGAAGGATTTCAGTTTTTGACCATTTAGTATGACACTGGCTGTTGGTTTTTCATAGATGGCTTTTATCAGCTTGAGGTAGAGACCATCCATTCCCATTTTTGTAGGGTATTTATCATAAATGCATGTTGGATTTTGTCAAATGCTTTTTCTGCACCTAATGAAATGATCATATGGTTTTTGTCCTTGGCTCTATTGAAATAGTGTATTACATTTATTGATTTGCGTATGTTGAACCATCCCTGCATCCCTGGGATGAATCCCAGTTCGTCAGGGTATATGATCTTCTTGATGATCTTTTGCATTCTATTTGCCATTATCTTATTAAGGATTTTTGCATCTATGTTCATTAGTGAGATTGGCCTATAGTTTCCGTTGGGTCTTTCTCTGCTTTGGGGATCAAGGTGATGCTTGCTTCCAAGAATGAATTCGGGAGTATTGCTTCCCTTTCAATTTCATTGAAGAATTTAAACAGTAGTGGCAGTAGTTCCTCTCTAAATGTCTTCTAGAATTCAGCAGTGAAGCCATCAGGACCTGGGCTTTTCTCAGTTGGCAAGTTTTTAAGTATGTTTTCAATTTTATTGATTGATATTGGGTTGTTTAGAATTTTTAGGTCTTCTTCATTCATCTTTGGTAATTCATACATATCTAGGAATCTGTCCATTTCTTCTGTGTTTTCCATCTTATTGATGTATAGGTTCTGGAAGTAGGTATTGATGATCCTCTGGATTTCTGCCGGGTCCATTGTAATTTCACCCTTTTCATTCCTAATTGCATGGATTTGGACCTTTTCTTTCCTTTTTTCTGATAAGGTTGGCTAAGGGTTTGTCAGTTTTGTCAACTCTTGGCTTCGCTGATTTTTTTGTATCATTCTCTTGATATATTGATTTCTACTCTGATCTTTATAATTTCCTCTCTTGTGTGAGCTTTGGGTTTTTCCTGCTCTTCTTTCTCTAGAAGCTTGAGGTGCAGCATCAGGTTGTTTAATTGGCCTCTCTCTTTTTTAATAATATGAGTATTCACTGCTATGAATTTCCCTCATAAGACTGCTTTCATTGTGTCCCATAGATTCCGATATGTTGTATTGTCATTGTCATTTAATTGAAGGAACTGTCTGATTTCTTCTTTAATTTCCTCCATGACCCATTGGTTATTCAGAAGTGTGTTGTTCAATTTCCATGTGTTTATGAAATTTTTGAAGTTTCTTTTGCTATTGATCTCCAATTTCATCACACTATGGTCTGATAATATACAGGGGAAAACTTTGATTCCTTTGCACTTACTTAAATATGTTCTCTGAGTGAGTATGTGGTCTATTTTGGAGAACAACCCGTGTGCAGCTGAAAAGAATGTGTATTCTGATTTTGTGGGGTGGAACACTCTGTAAACATCTGTTAAGTTCATTTGTTCAAGAGTTCGACTGAGTTCTAGTATTTCATTATTTATTTTTTGTCTAGTTGATCTATCTATTTGTGACACTGGGGTTTTGAGGTCCCCCACTACTACTGTATTAATGCATATATGACTTTTCATGTCCATTAGTATTTATTTTATATAGTTGGGTGCACTAGCATTTGGTGAATATATATTTATGATTGTCACCTCTTTCTGTTGGACTGTTCCCTTTACAAGGATGTAGTGTCCTTCTTTGTCTCTCTTAATCAGTGTTGGTTTGAAATCCACTTGATCTGCAAAGAGGATAGCTACTCCTGCTTTTTTTCAGGTTCCTATTAAAGAGCTATTTTCAACACATTGTATCAAAGGTACCTTCTATCACCATGACTTTATATTGACCTTGATCATTTGGCTGAGGTATTATCAGTTTCGTCACTGTAAAACTACTCTTTCTCTCCCTTTTTCCACATTACTCTCTTTAGAGGGATGTCACTATCACCAGTCCACACTTAAGGGGTGGGGAATTTTGCTCCTCTCTTTTGAGGATACTACAAAGCTTATTTAGAATACTTCTTGCATGGAGGATAAGTGTCTTCTCATTTATTGATGTACATGTTTATTCATTCATTGAGTCATCAATTTATTTATATCAGCATTGTACATGGATTATTTTATACTTTGGGTTATAATTCTATACTACATTTTGTTACCCAAAGTATTCCAGTTTTAGTCATAGAGAGCAAGGTGTTCCAGTTAGTTCCTGCATCCACTTGACACAATCCCCATTCTTAAGGCAATTTTGCTCTTAGCGTCTCCTTGCTTTGTGGCACTACAAGATGCCCTAAATCCATCCTTATGCTTCTTTTCCCAGTCTTACAGAAAAGCATAAAAAGGAGTCCTAGGCTAAGGAAAAGGAACAAATTATTTTGGTGCCAATGGAAACCTCATTTATTCAAAAACATTGCTATCATAGTACTATGTCCCAGGAACTATTCTAGGTACATGCTTCTGCTCTTGTGAACCTTACATTCTATGTGAGCCACACTGAGACATAAAATAAATGAGTAGGAAAACATCAAAGTATGATAACTACTTTAAAGAGGAGCTCTTCAAGACTAGCAGGTTTAAGAAAGACCTCTTTGAAAGTATTATATTTAATCTGAGACCTGGAGGAAGAATGTGAAAATCTTGGAGAAACTTTTCTATGCAATGAGATCAACCAGTTAAAAGACTTTAATGTAGTTATTTTTTTTTAAATCTTAACGAAAGAAGAAAGAAAGCCATTGTAGCTAGAATGTGGTAAGTTAAAGAGGCGGTAGTACAAAATGAGGTCTAGAAGGCATGCAAAGGTCCAAATCATATGGATCCTTGTAGACCTGAACAAAGATCTAAGATATTATTCTAAGTGTTGTGATAAGCCAACTGGTTTGTGTAATTAAATTACTTGGCTATTATATGGAATACGAAAGGGCAATGAATAGAAGCAAATTATTTCACATGAAGATTTTCAAATGAGAAAACTAAAGCCTAGAGAGATTAACTATCATATCTAGGTCTCACAGCTGTTGAATAGGAAATCTGTGACTCATACACACATCAATCTAGTCTCCACATCATCCCTATACCACCACTTTATCTCCAGCCCCTTTCACACTGATTGTGCTTGACTTCAAATCTGCATCTTTGGTCATGCCCCTGAAAGTCCCCTCAAATCTCCAGAGAAGACTAGAAGCTCTGTAAAACAACCTGATATCTTCCAAATTTGCTTAGAAACCACATCATTAACTGAATACATTAATTCTCACATTCTTCTATTCAACCTCTTTCATTTATTCACTACAAAACATCTTATGGGATTAATATTTTACAAAATCAGGGACTACCTTTCGCAGAAAACACACTTCTTAAGAAGGGAAATTTGTTCTCCCATTAGAAAGTATTTTTTAGTTCCTGTCATCTTTTTTATCCTAATAATTTATTTTGCATGTCAAACTCAGTACCTCACATCTTAAGGTGAACTGATTCTTTCAGAACCCACCAGGGTCCAGGAGGAAAAAACATTTAAGATTGGATTAAGCATGGGGGACAACCTACATGGAAAGAAGAATATGAATCCCACCTTCCACCTAGTCACACTATATCCATCATTCTGTATTTCTAATATTTATGCTTATTAAGTGCTTATTTTACACTCTACTATATAAATAATTTACGTAAACTGAATAAGAGAGGTGCTGTCATGATTCCATTTTACAAAAGAGAAAATGATACATGAATCACTTTAATCATCTGTGCAAGGTTATAGGGTTGGTAAGTAACTGGATAAGCCAGGATCTGTACCCAGCTAGGCTGGATTCTGACATTCATTCTGTACTAAGTTACACACACAATCAAACTTCTTAAATTTTCTGAATAGTCCTGATCCTAGAAAAGTTTAATTGGACCATACATTTTGCTAAAAAGAGCATCCTTTCAGTTAGGTAAGCTTCCCCAAATAAATCTGACCTTAATTATTGCACAATATGTAGTGTGGTACTAGTTCAAATTTCTGCCTCTCTGAAAATATGGTTTGGGTTCTATTCCAATGTAGTTAGAAATAAACTTCAGCCAATACACATTCTACCTGTTAATAATGAATAGCAGTAGAGTTGTTATATAATTTTTAAATTTCTACTTTTATTTATTTAGCAAAGGAAAACCATATTACCAAATTTTTCTTTTCATAACAAGTTTTTAATTGGAACAAACAAAAGGAACACACACACAAATTTTCCATTCCTCTGAATTAGCACAGCCAAATTATATTGATTTTTAATATATGAACTCAAAGGAAAAATAAATTCACATTATACTCAATAATTTTGCCAATTCATCTGAATCAAAATCATATATATGAAGAAACTAGGTATCAAAGGTCAGAAGGTAGGAGAAGACAGCACGAAGAGACAGAATTTCAAAAGCTTATTTAGTATAATACACTAAACATATTTCTTACCATGAACCACTGACCCAGTCAATCATATGACTCAAAAAGTGGTTATAAACAACTTTAAAAAATGTGATGAGTAAGTGGAAATGTGGGAACACAACATCTAATGACATGGTGGGCTCATTTATTCCTGTGATGACATGTCTTCAGTTTCAAATATCTTCTTTAAATATGGTCTTACATTTCCAATAACCTAGTTCTTCAGGATATTTCAGTTTGTAAAATAAAATAATACAATGTCTTTGACACTCAAGAATGAAATGAAAGTTACTTTTGTTTATTACTTCCTTTATTCAGTTAACAGATACTTAATAGCACTCTTAAGTGCTTTTCATCTCACAAGAGGGTTAAACTTTGTAATTCAAAATACAAAATAATCAGTACCACAAGAGAATTTTTTTAAATCAAGTAGGAATAAAAAGTGGCATTAGAGATGACACTTTGGAAACAAGAATTTAGCCAATGCCAAAACAAGAAACAGCATTTTCCAAGTAAAAGAAATGTTATGGGCAAAGCCATAGGAATGAACACCTCATAAGTCTTTTTAAATGAATAAAAAATGAAAATGGATATAAGATTTGATGACCAGAAGATCTTAGGTGATCATTAAGATGCAGGAATTAACAAAAACAAAAACAAATTGTTAAGTAACAATAAAGTGTCAAGGACAAAATCCATATTAAAGGGGACAAATGGATAAGTAAAAAAAATATGAAAGCCTCAGAGTACAGTAGAGGCATGTGTAAAAAAAGAAGGGGAGAAATCGGACAGTGGTTCATTCAAGTAAGCAAGAAAAAGGATGAAAAAAACTGATGTTCATCTAAATATTCAAGAAAAGAAAGAATAATTGAAGAAAAAGAGTCCTAAGCAAGAAGTAAGAGGATGAGAAAGAATAAAGGGAGGGGTTATGGTCCAATGTCATCTCTCAGTGAAATCTTCCCAAACTTGCTCAGATGGGTCACTTCCTCTTCTGGATTTCTTTCCACTAAAATGTAAGCTTCAAGGTGTGTTTGGCGTCTCTCCCTAGTAGCAGGAATTCTGAGACACATTATGAGCAGCCAGTAACTGTTACACTATTCAATGAATGAACGAATAATAGTTTTCTTCCAGTTTGAAAGAATAGTCTTAATGAAGAAAGAATTTTTTTAAATTTAAAAATGAAAAATTGGATACAATCCCCACCGAATAGTACAATAGTAGAAAATATATTCATGGACTAAGAGAGTATAGTGATTAATATTGTCAACTTGATTGGCTTGAAAGATGCCTAGTAGATTGGTAAAGCACACTTCTGGCTGTGTCTGGGCAAGCCATGGGAGTGTGACTTTAGGGACTATATCTGGTGCCTAGCCCCTTGGTACCTGACTCTTCCCCTGCTCTTTGCTTCCCAGATGTCATCAGTTGAGCAACTTTCCTCTGCCAGGCCTTTGTACCATGACGTTTCTGCCTTGGAGTCAGCCGATCACAAACTGAAACCTCTGAAAATGTGAGCCAAAATAAACTTCTCCTCCTCTAAATTGTGGATGTCATGTATTTTGTCCTAGTGACAGAAAGGTGATTAATACAGAATAGGCTGAAATTTGCCTCTTTCTCCCTATAAAACCTGGCCTTGTCAAATGGGATCACACAGAAAAAGTCTTCACTTCTTCCATCATATACCAGATGGATTAATATAGAGGCTGAGTGGGCCAGGGATTTAGCTCAGTGGTTCTGCCGCCTGCCTCGCAAGCACAAGGATCCAAGTTCGATCCCCGGTACCAAAAAAAAAAAATTATATATATATATATATATATATATAGAGAGAGAGAGAGAGAGAGAGAGAGAGAGAGAGAGAGAGAGAGAGAGAGAGAGTCTGAGTTAGAAAGCAATGAAAACTCCAGAGGCCACATGTGTGAGGAAAGCACCAAAGGCATTTAGGGAACAAGGAAATTTTCAGGGATCGAGACTTCATAGAACTAAAAGTGAGTATATAATGATGGTAAAGACTCATAGATTAGGTACAGAAATGAAATAGCAATCCTTCTCTGAAGTAAGAATTGGTCCAGGAAGGGGTTGGGATGGGTTTGCAATTACAGTGACCAGTGGGTTCTATGAGAGAAAACTGCACAACTCCAAAGCTATAAAGTTGAATAAAGGCTGATTACCACTGACCTCCTCTGTTTCCTTCATTGTTTCATGGAGCCCAAAGTGCTGTTTCTTCTACAGAAAGCTGCGATTCATTTTGGAAAGAGCTTCATTCATTTTGTTAGTTATACTGGTCAGGAAACCATCTCCAATTTTCTAATTGCTACATTTTTCCACTAGTTCAGATTACCTCTGCCTTTATGTCCTAATAACCATTCATCACTGTTTCTACAACACTACTCAATAATATGTTATGATCCAAAAGGGAAAAGAGGAGATGCAAAACTATGAAGTTATGCAATATAGTACAGGTAGGCATTCCTTAGACTACCTTCCTTGCAAGAAGATAGGTCAGCCAGGGATTTAGGCTGCCTCACAAGCGCAAGGTCCCAAGTTTAATCCCCGATACCAAAAAACAAAAAAGAAGAAGAAGATAGGCCAGCTTGCATTGGTATGGATAGAGTGAGAAGAGAATAAATGGAAAATCTGAGACAAATAAAAGAAATCACAAGATCTGAGAAATAGAAAAGAATTCACAAAAAGAGCTTGTATTAGTCACCTTTCCGTTGCTGTGACAAAACAACTAACATACGCAACTTAAAGGAGAAAAGGTTTGTTTTAGCTCACAGTTCCAGTAGTTTCAGTCCCTCCTAGACTGAAGGCAGAAACAGCATAGTAGAGAAAACTTTCTCAACTCACAGCAGTCAGAAAGCAGAGAGAGTTGGGGAAAAAAACAAAGAGAAAGCCAAGAAAGGGCTGGGGACAAGAATGTGCCCTTCTGGTTACAGTGACAGTGACATCCAACCAGGCCACACTTCTAACAGCACATTTAGCCATGAATTCATCAATGGATTGTTAATGTCTTGATGGGTTTAGCACCCTCATGATCCCATCACCTTCCAGGAGCCCCACCTCTGAACACTGCTGCATTGGGGATCAAGCCTTCAAGTATTTTAGGGGACACTTCATATTTAAATCATAACACGACTCCAATGTTTTAGCTGTGCCCTAAAAGGAATGTGAATTTACTTCTAGAAATGACTTTCTTAGTAAAGAAATATGTTGAGGTTGGAGGGAACATGTTGATTTAAAGGTATGGTTGGGATGTCCAAATGGAGACACCCATGGGTGGTTGCTATCTAGTGAATGGTGTTCCAGATGATGATGAAAGATAACCACACCTCTTTGGTGGCCATCCAACCAGAAGCTTGTGATAATCATGATGCTAAAGTGGCCACCAAGATTCCCATCACCTACATACCCTTTATGGTTGGATGTCATTTTCCTTTATGATAGGATGTCACCCCTCATGATTAGGTCACTAGTTTATTATAAATTCATCAAAAGGGAGATTAGCCAGGCACGGTGGTGCACATTCATAATCCCAGCACTTGAGGCACTAATGTGAAATCAAGTGATCCCTCTTGAGCCCAGTAATTCAAGTTTGAGACCAGCCTGGACTCAAAAAACTTATCTTGACTGAGCCTGGGCCTCATCTAGTCACAGAAACCTTTATAAGATATGTTCCTGCTGATCTTATAGCCTCTGTGAGCTTTACAGCCATAGGAACTGCATTCTGCCAAAAACCTGAATGAGCTTGGAAGAGACCACTGAACTCTAGGCAAGAACTGCAGTCTAGAAGACAGCTGGCTTGCAGTACTGAAGACCTGACCATGGGATCCAGCTAACCCCTTTCTGGACTCCAGACCCACAGAAACTATGAGATAATAACTTGGTGTTGTTTTACGCAGTGTTTATTTTCTGGTAATTTGTTATGTAGCAATAGAAAATTAACAGAAAAATAAAACCATTGAGGAAAACTAGGCTGGGTATTAGACAGAAAGCAGAGCACAAGGGCAGGCCATAGAGCCAGCCAAGGAGGAAACAAAAAAAGAATAGGCTGTAAAGGTAGGAAGAATAATGGAAAGGTGTGGTGTTTGAAGGCCAGAGAAGGAGAATGTCCAGAGGAATACAGTGGAATGTATACCGAATAGTGAAGTGATATCAAGGAGGACAAGAGTGAGAATCTTGTAAATTAGCCTTCAAGGCCTTTACAGGTAGAGGAACTGGAATAGACATCATAATGAAAAGCATTAGAGTTGAAAGGAAGAAAACAGAACTCCCAAATACAAATAGGATATCAAGTTTGGCACTGAAAGGAGGAAAGACACAGAACAAAAGCTGCAGGGCAGAAATAAACACCAAAAATGGTGTCAAGTAAGTTATTCATGACATTACCCTTTAAAGATCGAAAGGCCTTCCTTATAGCTAGAGGAATGAATCTCTCTTCCTGGAATTTCAAGCATGTTCCCAGGTACATGGAAGAAAGATTTTGTAATCCCACACTTTTTTCTTAGAGCCATTAAATAACAAAACTATATAAAACTCTGCATGAAACAACCAAGCCACAGCATGAGAGTAAATTAACTTATACATTCTGCCTACATCTGATCATTACAGTTAATTAAAATCCAGGCTTGTAAAGGTGTATCTGAAGATGATTTCTATGATCTACCTCACAGTTGGCACAGTTCTTGTCTGGTATGTTCCATTGTTCTGCTCTCCTAGTGTCTGTGGAATAGCTCCCAGAAAAACAGACAAAACTCACTAGAATATAGTACATGACTAAATTCTTTAGTGATGACTCTTCTAAAAGTGAACTCATGGGAGTTTTGGGGAAAGGTGTAAAGCCAGGTGTGGATTAGGAACAAGAAATCTTGATGTCAGTGACCAAATGATTCACCAGGTAAAATATGTATTATGTCATTATACATTAAGCAAAAAAAATTGATGCAAGAAATGCAGGTACGTAGTGCCAAGGATTAATAAGTTAATTAATAACAAATTCAGTGGCAGGAAAAAAAACATACCATGGCATGAGAGAGAAAATATCTTTTAGGTGACAAAAGAGCCAAGCACCCTCACTGGAGGAAAGATAGCCTCTTTAATAAATGGTGCTGGAAAAACTGGGCTTCAACTTGCCAAAGATTAAAACTAGACCTGTATCTCTCACCATGCACTAAACTAAAATTGAAATGGATTAAAAATCTAAATATTAAAACAGAAAAGCTGAACCGGCTGGAACACAGGTTAGGTAGAACTCTTGAAGACACTGGCATAGGAAAAGATTTTATGAACAAAACCTCAGTTGCCCATGAACTAGCACAAACAATCAACAATTGGGATCTCTTCTTATTAAAAAGCTTCTGCACAGCAAGAGAAACCACCAACAGTATGAAGAGACAACCAACAATGTGGGAAAAAATTTTCACCTGCTGTTCCTCAGACAAAGGTCTACTATCTAGAATCTATAAAGAACTTAAAATCAGACCCCCAAATTTAAAGACCCAATCCAAAAATGGCATCTGAAATGAACAGATATTTTTCAGACAAAGAAGTCAAAATAGCAAGTAAGCATATGAAAAAATGTTCCAACATCACTGGCCATTCGAGAGATGCAAATGAAAACAACACTGAGATTCCACCTCACTCCAGAAAGAATGGCTGCTATCAAGAAATCAACCAACAACAACTGCTGGCGGGGCTTGGGGGAAAGAGGAACCCTCCTCAACTGCTGGTGGGAGTGTAGACTGCTGCAACCACTGTGGAAATCACTATGGAGATACCTCAAAGAACTAGGACTGAAAGTCCCATTTGACCCCGCTATTCCACTGCTGGGGATCTTCCCCAAAGAATTAAAAGAATCATACCACAGTGATCTATGTGCACCCATGTACATAGCAGCACAGTTTGTAATAGCTAAAACTTGGAAACAGCCCAAATGCCCATCAACTGGAGACTGGATAAAGAAAATGTGGGTTTTTTATAAAATGCATTACTACTCAGCCATAAAAAATGAGAAATTAGAGACATTTATTGCTAAATGGATGCACATTGAAGCGACACTCTTAAGTGAAATAAATAGGACACATATGTTTAAATACCAAATAGTTTCTCTAGTTTGAGAAACTGAAAGTGTAAATAAGGACTAAAAGCTATAATAGATAATGTGAAATAGGAAGAAAAGGGGCAAAGGGGAAGGGGAAGTGGGAGGGGTGGGGGAAAGGAAAGAAGGAAATGGAATATCAGAAAATGGAAAAAAGGAAACAAAGTCTTTGTAAATAGGGAGGGATGGAGGGGTTGAAGGGAGGGCAGGGGAAGGGGGAAAAAATAAGAACCAGTAGAGATTAAGTAAAGGTGCAAATTTCCGATGATGAATGTCATTATATTGTATACCTAAAATGTACCAATAAAATAAAATTTTTTAAAAAAAGAAAATATATTTTAGGGCTGGTGATTTAGATCAGTGGTTCCACCGCCTGACTCACAAGTGCAAAGTCCCAAGTTTGATCCCTAGTACCAAAAAAAAAGAAAATATATTTTATATTCTTATACATTCATTCTGTTTATGGAACACCTTTTAAATCTTGCATTTATAGTTTATTTATTTTCATTCGGCAAATATTTATTGAGTGATTAATTTGTTTAGGCATTGTGCTAGGTGCTAGGCTATAAGAGCAAAAAGAAGATGGATTCTCTGCCCTCATGAAACATAGTGCAGCGAGAAGATGCATGCCAAACATTCTAAAACCCAATGACCTGAAAAGTTTAGGGGAAGCAATCAGGTTGGAAGCAGACCTAAGGGACTTATCCCAAAGTTGAGTTTGCATGACAGGTACTTTATTTTGATATCTCTCTTTCTCCCCTCCCACCAATTCGCACAAAATACTTTTGGTAAATATAATTGTCATTTTATGACCATCTTTACAAATTAGGAAGACACTTCACAGAAATAGGAAACCAATGAGGATATTTTACTACAGATGTAAACATCTGGCCAATCTCTCCTCTGTTCTTACTAGTACATTCCACTAGAGAATAAAACCAAGGAAACACATCACAGTCAGGACATGTCAATGACAGACCACACAACACAAGCTGGATGGCTTTTAGGATCTGAGCTGCAATCATAGACATGTCTGGACTTTCCAACATCACCTCTAAGGTGATTACACCAACATAATCTCCTTTGATGATACACTATATCATATATCCATATTCTCATATGTCCCTAATTCAGTACATTTGCATATGATCTGCATTCTAACATATTCATAAAAATGTTTTCACATGCTAGCAGACTGTAATATGATAAAACCCTGAAGAAGCCATTCTGCTTTGTTGTGTCAATTCTCATACTTATCAGACAATGATCCTGCCCGTAGCCATATTCTCCACTTGCCCCTTAACCACAATTGGTGGGCTAGACAGTGAGAAAAAGGGCATAGATGAAGAATCTTTTTAACACCCTCAGCAGTCTGGTGGATAGAAATTTGGACCCTGAGTCAAGAGGTCTAAGACTGAAGTCTCAGCTCAGCCTTTCCATCACCCTCCCCTGAATTGCAAAGTTCCTGAGTCAAGTTCACAAATCATCACTGACTTCCTCACAGCCTTGTCTGTTTGACTAATTTGAAAATACTCAAAAGTAAGAATAAGATAAAATTATCATTTAAAATATATTATACAAGAGAATACAGATAAAAAACACTTATTTAGGATTTTACTATGCAACAACTTGACAATTTCACTGAATTTGATTGGTGTTTTCTAACTTTCTCTGATACAAACAATCCATATAGGGAAAACAACTCCCACTAATGACAAAACAGAGTCAACTATATAATGATTGTTTTTATTAATCAAAGAATAGTTTCTGAACTTCTTTTTGGAATACTAAACACACATTAAAACACTGTTGATTTGGAAAACACTAGGGGAAATCATGGATAACAAGCGTGAAATTTGACTATAAATAAAAATTGATTTCTAAGACAAATATTATCAATTTACCTCCAGAGGGTACAAACTGGCAGCTCACACAAGCTATTAACATTCTGCTTAAACTACTAGTATTTTTATATGAGAGATTTTTATATAAGAATTCAGCTTTCTTGTTTGAAAAAAATGTAACCCTAGGCTAGTGGTATGCTGGAGAAAGTTTGTACTTGCTCAGGAGAGCCAGTTACTAACATCCCTTCCAAACATGTTTAGTGACAATCATGGCAGAGGCTGCTTTGTTTGTTTGTTTGTTTTAATAAAACAAGTTGTTAAACATTTTACAAGTATACCACTATCCCAGGATCCTCAGATAGGACAGGATTTATCCATCTAATATAGTTTGTATCAGTCTACATTGATCCTTTTCCTTACTATTTTTTATCTGACTCTGTCCACTCAATTTAATTATCTGCCTGACATATTTAAGCATTTGATTTTGCAGCTCCTGGTTTACAGTCATACTCTACCCAAAACAATCTCTTAGAAGATATCAAAAGCGCAAGAAAAAAAATTACTGTGCTTCCTTAAAAATTAAAACCAAAGAAAGGCAAAGCTTTTAAAGTTATCTTTAGGTTCCTTCTCATCCCTTTTCTAACCATTGTGTTATTTAAGCATAGAACATTGTAATATAGCTTTCGTGTCATAAAAGAAGTCAGCAAAAAATGGATTTTTAAAAGATGAGTACATTATTTAATTATATACTCAAGAAAAATGTGAAAACTGGGAGTACTTTCTGGGAGAAAGTCATCATTGTTTCTACAATTAGGAAGGCCCTTTGGTTTGTCTAAAATCCTTATATGGATATTTGATGGAAACCCTAAAAGTCTGGGCAGAAAAAAAACTCCTTCACAAAATAAACCTCTGATTAAATGACTGTATCAATAAGAATGTCTGAACATGAAACCAGATATGATCTGGTCAGGAAAATTCCCTTTCATGTTCCATCAAGTGGATTCATATACAGATGACTGTCGTTCATCCTCCCCTAATACATAGGTCTGTGTTTCCAAAGACAATAATGCTTTCACTTATCATTCATTTTCCTTGAGGCATGAACATCATAGTCGTACCCACTACAATAAAAAAACATTTTTCTAGAAATCACTTCCAAGGTCCTAAGAAAAAAATGCAGAGGAAAAATTTGGGAAAGAACAAAGACCAGTAAGCATTCCTGAGAAAGTTCCCATCAATGGACTTTATATTTCTGATCACTGTCTTATTACTCACTATTCTACCTTAAAGAATGGGCAATATCAGCACATGTCAGGAGTCTCTACCCCAATGTACCACTTATAAAAATCTATATTTCCTCCTTTACCTCTCACTAAGCCTGTTTCTTGTCTCAAGTCTATTTTTGCATGTAACCTTTTCTTTTTTGTCATTTTGCTCAGAAATAACAAGTACTTGCAATTCTACCCTAGCCCCAAAATTATAAGATCAATTTTTTCTGTGGCAAGAAAATGAAGAGATTAAAGAAGGGAAGGAAAAAAGAAAGAATGAAGGAATAAGAAAGAGGAGAGAGGAAAGGCAGTAATGGTAAGTGGTGACAGAAGGAAGAGAAAGAAAAAAATGAATATAAACATGTTTTGAGGTAATATGATTGAAAAGGTCCATGTTTTTTAAAAAAAGAGATGAAATCAACTATCATGTTCTATCAGGTACATTGTTCTTAATGTAAATTAGGGTCAGGGTAGAATCCAAATACCATCATTATAAATTTTCTTCAAAAATAATTTGGTCTCTGATTTTCAACATCCTTCCATGTACATGAGGCATGCCTGAGGGTACACGGGAAAGCTCAGGAAATGATCCAGCTAAAACCAACAGGAACTTGTTGACAGAACCGAAACAAAAACAAAGCAAAAGAACAAAAAAGTTTTATCTATATTCAGTAATATGTACTAACTATACTAATTTTGGTCAAGCTTTGCTTAAGTGTATTGATTTTCATCAATTTAATACTAAAGGTCTGGGCCTCAATTACCTCAAGATCCTTTTAGTAACAAAGATTAAAGTAAACTGGAGTACTTTTTCTCTCAGGTTTGCACCTGCAGCTGACAAGCAAATACGTATTTCCTGAATCTTCAAGATGTCTTCTTTGCCTACTTAAATTCCAGCCAGAATCCAGACTTTACATGGATACTTACAATAAGCAATATGCCATTTAATATTGCTTGAAGTATTTTCCATTGACTTTTGTTTAAAACCCATAGCAAAGTAAGATTCTGTTTTTATAATGTCTATATTCTACCTAATTGCAAGACATCATCTAAAGTAAAGCCTTATGGTAAAAGTCAGTCTTTGCTACAATTATTATATTCTTACAGTAGGATAGGAAAGGTTAAGAAACGAAAAGTGTACAACAAAAGTGTAGAAGGCAGTTTAAAGAAAAGAACAAAAAAGAGAAAGAAAGTACAGATGATCAAAATAACAATAATAAAAGACAACCTTTGTTTAGTACTTACTATGTAATAGGCACTGCCACAAGCACTTTACATATATTAACCCATTTTAACTTTCATCAATTCTAGAAAGCAAGCACTATTATTATTCTTACTTATAGGAGGAAACTGAAACTTTATCAGGAAACTAAAGCATAGAGCCATTTCATGACTTGCCCAAGGACCACAGATACTTTGTAGAATACTAAGAATTTAACCAGATAGTTTGGCTCCGGAGCCCAGTCTCCTAACCACTACTGTAGCAGCCTATACAGGAAAGTTACCAAATGGCAAGAAGTTAATTCAAAATAACCTTGCAATTAATTAGACACATTCATTCTGAAATTTTACCTTATGAAAACTGCATTCAGATTTAAACATTCTTCTATTAATAAACACCATATGAATGTTAATATGTACTTGGCAACAGGTAACAAGTACAATAACAAATATTAGAAAAGATTACTACTACAAAGCCTTCTCCAGAAATATGGGAGCATAGTATTTTAACTACCACAGATTCCATTTCTAGTGCAGCCCATGAGCGCACAGTGCCATCCAGTGATAGCACAGGTGAAACACAGATAGGTCTTCTGAAAGAGAATGAGCTAGCACCCTAATCTTTCTATAGCTAATTCAGAATCTTCTTGTTAATAAAAAGAAATATGCATTAGTAATAGCCTACCTTTTATTTCACTATAACTTTTGTTAAATTACCCATAAATCTCCACAATGAGTTTTTTTAATTTAAATGTATCAATTCTGTTAAGACCAATCCAAACTATTGAAGGCTAAGAGAAGTTGCTGACAATTTAGTGGAGTGTGGTACTTCATTTTCCTCAAGAAATCATTTAAACTACTTATTTATTAGTAGTGTGTATGTTAACCACCCAATGAGGACTTCTTATCACCATCAGGGTATTGCAGCTAGTGGATTTTTAGAGTTGAGAAGCACAGTGATGAGAGCCAAAAGCACCTGCTCCAGAAAGCAAAATCAATTCTGGGTAGTTCCCCCAACCTATGGCACCTGCACTGTGAAACCCCCATAGAGGATGGTGGAAGAGACATACGCATATTGGGAAGGAAGCTGGGCAAGCAACAAGCAATCCAAAATTTATCCATACACCTAAATAGACAGGCAAATACTCTTTGAAAATTCTCATGCAGGGAATGTTTACACTATGAATTAAAGGAGTTCTACAGTTGAAAGTTCATCCAAAGCCGTAATATTATGACTGATTATACCACTGAGAGAAAATTGTAATTATACATGTTATAATTTTCTCTCAATGGTATAATGATATGTAGATAAAGACAGAAATAGAGATAGAGGTGTAGATATTCCCTGGAAGAAATTTAAGAAAAATACAACAGTGAGTTTTTTAATATGATTTTTTTCTAAAACATTCACTAAACTTTTGGCAGTAGTTATCACCAAGGAACGGACTTGCAAGAAGCTAACTTACTAAATTATACATCTGCATAGTTTGAGCAATTTTTCCTAACATATATTTCTTTTATTAAATATGTGAAAAGTCTTATGCTTAATTCTGTTATAGTGATTATGGAAAGAAGATATTTGTCTCTATTTTCTATATATCCCTTATACATTTCAATCATTTGTGCAAGTTGATATTGTCACATATGCTAATAAAACACAGCTTTTGCTTAACATCCTTCACCACAGAACTACTTAAGAATCTAATGACTTTACAGACAATATTTTCTAATTAACAGCTCAGTTTTTCAGTTCTCTCCTTTTTGAAAGTCCATAGTTGATAATACATCTACAGGAGTGAATATGATTTAAAAGAACAATAAGTGAACTCTGAGCAGTACTATGTGACCAAGGTCTTACAAAAATTTCATATCCATAGCCCTAGGAATATATTCCTGCAGCTGTTTCCGTTCAACTCAAGGGATCAGGATGAATGGTTATAAAGAACCCTACAGAGTCTCCTGAACATTAAGTGACTGATTTCCAATTAGTCTATATTCTCATTGCCTAAAATTATGTTCAGTGTATTATACAGTCATAAAACCTTAGGATTCTTTTCTAAACTATTCTATGTCCTTTTAGATCCCTGTCAACAAAAGGTTCCCAAGGTAGTTTGTAGAACAAAGACATGAAGTACAATGATGGCATTACTAAACCCACAGGCCAGTCAAGAAAGTTGCTGCACGCATGACTTCACTCTAGATTAGCGATTATCTGGGGAACTTCAATGCTATTTAATTTTAAGAGTAACAAGATAATACTAGTGGAATTGTCCAACTACGGACACTATGTGGGGAAGATACATCTAGTTTTCTTTATAAGCTGTGACCCACAAGACTACTGTATCAGTCACTTGGGGTGCTGCTTCAAAATCCAGATTTCTGAATCCTGCCCAGACTCACTGGATCTAAGCATTTGAGTGTGAGGCCTAGGAATTTATTTTTTAAGAAGCTCCCTGGGGTTTTTACATAAGTTTGTGAATTGTTGTATAAAACAGCAGTTCTCAAACTTTGCTGAATGCATATCACAATCTTCTGGAGAGTGTTTGAAAACGTCAATGCCTAGGCCATACCCTACACCAATTATAAGAAAATCTCTGGAAGTCATAGATTTGAAAATTTTCCAGGTGATTCAATGTGCAGCAAAATTTGAGCACTAGTTGAAAAAGACAAAGACTCAGCCTAGAGACCAAATTCAGTCCTCCTCAGTGTCATGGCAGTATACTCAACTTCAGGCTTTTAACAATAACAGCATCAACAAAACTGGCTAATACCTGGTTAGTAATGGTGGTGACAACTAAGGGCCTAACAAGCTGCCCTTAAAAATATTTAAACACATACAAAAAAAAATCATTACCAACTATGGCCATACAAAAGAACAAAATTTCATTGGTTTTATACAAACAAGGGAGTTTATTAAGTACAGCTTGCACTGATAGAAAACATCCTCTGACTATTGCTCTAAATTTATGTTCTGAATCAGTTTCATTAAATAACATGATGAAATGACAGTGACTGAGTGTATATTTCATGCTGTTACAACTGCAAGAATTTGGGGATATTTAGAAGATGATGAAAGAGAATGTACATCTATAAGGTGCTAATATCAGAGAAATAGATTCTAGGAGTCAAGGGCTTCTTTCTTAAAAGATTAATAGATACTCCTGGTTTTCCACCAATGATGTATGAAATTATATATTATACTTTTTTTCAGTGCCAGGGTCTGAACACAGGACCTCATGCATGCTAAGCAAGTGCTATATTACTGAGCTAGACCATCAGCCTAAGTTAGACCAAAAACTTCAGTCACCGAATTTATTTAATAAAATACAACTTTTAAACTAGATTGAGTACAAGGTAAAAGTAGAACAAAATTTACTATTGTGGGCTGGTATGAATTCAATAGAAGCAAAAACATGAAAGAGGACCAGGGATTTAACTCTCTGGTGCTGCTACCTGCCTTGCAAGTGCAAGTTCCCAGGTTTAATCCCTGGTATCAAAAAAAAAAGAAAAAAGAATCACAAAGCTATTTGGGGGAAAGAAATTATCATTTCAGAATTATTTATGTGATTCCAAGTTATATGTTGTTTCTGCAATTTCCTTTAAAGAAAATCTCAAAATGCATCTGAACTGTTACCATTACTACCTATTACAGTGTCCTCTCTTGCAGGCATTTTTCAAAAATAACAAACAGCTATTGTTAACATCAGAGTTGACTGAGATAGTGATACGGTTAGAGCAAACTCGAAGGTGACCAAAAACTTAGAAGGAAATAGTGGATACTGTGATGTCCATTGGAGCACCAAAAAGCTCCAACATAGTCATGGGACTTTAGAAACCTGGAGAGGTCTGGTCTTTCCCCTGTGCCACCCTTGATATTCTACACAACCATGAAGTTAAAACTAAAGAAGAATTTAAACTCTGCCCCAATGCAGACAGACTGCCTCAGAAAAGGCAGCAAGACATATTTGTTCAGAATCCACAGATGACCATTAAACTAACTTCAGTAGCTACACAGGACAATAAATACAAACTTTATAAAATCATTTGGGAAAGTCACCAAACAAACAGCAACAAGAAAACCTTGAGAGGAAGAGAAATCTGAACTCCACCATTACTACATTATATATTATTTAAAACATCTGGCTGGGTATGGTGGCACAGGCCTGCAATCTTAGCATTCAGGAGGCTGAGGCAGGGGGATTACTGAGAGTTCAAGGCCAACCTGAGCTACATAGTGAGTTCAAGGTCAGCCTGAACTATATAATGAGACCCTGTCTCAAAAATGAGCAAACAAATAAAATTTTTTAAAACATTCAGCTTCTGGGCTGGGAGTATAGGACAGTGGTAGAATGCCTGCCAACCATGTGCAAGGTCCTGGGTTTGATCCATAGTACTGCAAAATAAAATTAAAATACCCAGTTTTCAACAACAACCAAAAAATTATAAGGCATGCAATAGAATAGGAAAGTATGGCCATACATTGAGGGAAAAAATACACTCAATAAAATCTCTAAGAAGCCCAGATGTTCTACACTAGAGATAGACTATAAATCAGTTATGTACAAAACACTAAAAGAACCCATGTCTAAAAATTAAAATGTGAAAGTGAGATGAGAATGGAGTCTCAAGGAGAAAAGGAAAAGAAACAGGCAAATAGAAATATTTGAATTAGTAATAGCCCAAGCTCCATAAACTTGATGAAAAACATTACTGTACACATCCAAGAAGCTCAACAAACTCCAAGCAGGATAAACTGAGAAATCCAAATCTAGACACACCAGAAAAAAGAAAAACTGTCAAAAGACCAAGACAGACTCTTGAAAGTAGCAAGACACAAGCAATTCATCACATGTAACAGATCTTCAATAGTATTAATACTTCTCATTAAGAATCACAGATACCATGTTAGCCTTCCAAAGTTGTTTCATACATGTTAGATCTACTATTTCTCACAATCCTATAATGTAGATAGGACATATATATTAGTCAAGGAACATAAGCTGCTGTAACAAATATATTTTTAAAAGTGCTTAACAGTTCCAACTAAAGACTGAAGGCGAGTGGGTGGCTCTGTGCAGTCACTTGGGAATACAGTCTGATAGGAGCTCTACTATCTATAAGACATCACTTTTGAGATCACTGTAATCATTTTCATTACAAGCTGAGAATAAAGAGTCTTGAACAAGTAAATAGAGGTTAAACATCACTTATATTTGGATTCTACTGGCAAGAACTTAATCTCATAAACATAGCAGCCTCAAAGGAAGTTTGGAATTGTAACATATTTGTGAAGGAAAGAATGAACTTTGGTAGAGAGCTAACAGTTTCTGCCACAGCAAATATTTTTGAGTTGTGATTTGCAAGATGAAAAAACCAAGTCTCAAAAAATTGATAATTGCCAGAGGCAGTAGGACAATATATTCAAAATATGGGGAGGAAAAAATACTGTAACTCAAGACTTCTATATGTGCCAAAACTATTCTTCAAAAATAAAAAAGAAATAGTTTCTCCGGTGTGAGAAACTGAAAGTGTAAATAAGGACTAAAATGTATAATAGGTAATGTGAAATAGGAAGAAAAGGGGCAAAGGGGAAGGAAGTGGGAGGGCTAGGGGAAAGGATAGAAGGGAATGGGATTAATATGACAAAATGGAAAAATAGGAACAAAATCATTGTAAATAGGGAGGAATGGAGGGGGTGAAGGGAGGGCTGGGCAAGGGTGAAAAATAAGAACCAAGAGAGACTATGTAAAGGTGCAAATTTCCAATGATGAATGTCATTATATTGTATACCTAAAATGTACAAATGATTAGAATGAATAATCGATAATGCAAAATAGGAAGAAAAGGTCCAAAGGGGTAGGGGTAGTGGGAGGGGCAAGAGAAAGGAAAGAAGGGAAAGGAAAAATGATGAGAAATGGAAAAAAATGGAAATATAGTCTTTGTAAATAGGGAAGGGTGGAGGGGGTGAAGGGAGGGCTAGGAATGGGGAAAAAATAAGAACAAAGATGCATTATGTAAAAGTACAATTCCCAATGAGAAATATAATTGTGTTGTATACCTAAAATGTACCAATAAAAGAATTTAATTTAAAAAAATAAAAATAAAAAAATAAAAAAGATTTTTATCTATTCTGATAATCTGTGCCTTTTAACTGATTATTAACATATTGTTTTAATGTGTTTATTGATTCCATTGGATTTAAAACTATCACATAGCTGTTTGTTTTATTAGTCCTATCTGCTCTGTGTTTGTTTCCTATTTTTCTTCTGTTGGATTAATATTATTTGATTTTATCTTTTTTTTTTTTTGTACCAGGGGTCGAACTCGGGTCCTTGCACTTGCGCAGTAGGCAGCGAAAACACTGAGCTAAATCCCTGGCCCTGATTTATCTTTTTGATTAGGTTATGAGTTATTCTGTTTTGTCCGTTTTTAAGTGGTTGTTTTAGAGTTTATAACATATATTTATCAAAGTCTATCTTCAGCCAATATAACACCACTTCATGTATAGTATAAGGACTGTATAACATTTTTGCCTCCCCAGTCTATGTGCTGCTGTTTCGTTTTATATCTTCATTCATTATAAGAGATATAATTCTTTTGATTGTGGCAAAATATATATATATAACATAAAATTTACCATTTGAACCCTCAAAAAAGGAGAAATTAAGACATTTCCAGATTTTACAAGTGAGAGAATTGTTGTTTGCAAATATACCATATAAGAAGTACAGAGGAACTCCTTCAGGTTGAAATTTTTGAAATTGTAGAGATTTTTGGCCATTAGGGAAATGCAAGTCAAAACATCTTACTCCAATAAGAAAAGCTATCATCAAGGATTCAAAAAGCAACAATTGCTGGCAAGGATGTGGAGGAATAGAAATACTTCTGAACTGCTGATGGGAATGTAAACTAGTATAAGCGCTGTAGAAATCAGTACGGAGCTTCCACAAAAAATTTTAAACAAATTCCATTTGACCCAGCTATACCTCTCCTGGGTATCTTCTAGAAGGAGCTGAGGCCATCATGTGATACATGCATATCCATGTTTATAGCAGCACAATTCACAATAGCTAATTATAGAAATAGCCTAGATGCCAAACAACAAGTGACTAAAGAAAATGTGATATATATATAAACAATGCCATATACTCAGCCATAAAAAAGGATAAATTTGAGTTATTTGTAGAAAAATGGATGAATCTTGGAATTATAATGTTAAGTGAAATAAATCAGGCACAGAAGATCAAATATTGCACGGTTTCTCTTATATGAGAAATCCAAAATATAAATAATTTAAAGAGCAAAGTAAAACAGAGATGATCAGAAGCAGGGAGGTAGACTTTTTGGAGATGGGGAAGGAGACCTGAGAGTGGAAGACAGGGTAGGATAGGGAAGAGTATCAAAAATTATCAAAATGGGCCAGGGATGTAGCTCAGCGACACAGTGCCTGCCTGGCAAGGGCAAGGTCCTGAGTTCAATCCCCAGTACCAAAAACAAAACAAAACATAAAAAGATCAAAATTATATGTATATAAATATATATATTCCTCAAAATGAATGTAATCATTATGCATCACAAACATATACTAATTAAAAAAGAAGAAACCACTAGGGAGTAACACAAAACACACAAAAAATAGAGTACCAGTAATTATCTATGCATGTAATTATAAGAGACAGCAATTATTAGTGTCCTGATGATAAGAGGAAGTCTGCATACAGACATGTAAAGAAGTAAGATGATGTAAAGACACAGTGAGAAGATAGCCTCCCACATACCAAAGAGAGGCCTGGAACCCATCTTTCATGACCCACAGAAGAAACAAACCTTGATCTCAAACTTTAACTCCTGAACTATGAAGAAATAAATATTTTTAAGCCTCCAAGTCTGTAGTACTTTCTTATGGCAGTCCTACTCAATTAATTTATCATGAAAATAGTACCTAAAAAGCAAATGCAATATACAAGCATAGGCTTTAAGACAAAAATTATTACTACAGGTAAAGAAATTGATTTTATAATGACAAAATGGTCAGTCTGTCAGAAAGACATAGCCTATTTACCTACCAGAACCATCAAAATACAAAGAGCAAAAAGCAACAGATTTAAAGGAAAGAGACAATTCAACAATAATACACAGAAATTTAATACCTCACTTTCAATAAATAAATAAATAAATAAATAAATAAAGCAACCAGATAGGAAATAATCAGGGAAAGAGAAAACTGGAAATGCATAATACAAAATCAAAACCATTTTACACTGACTATAATGACTAGAGTAAAGAGGATAGAAAATAACAAGTGTTGAAAAGTTTACGGAGAGATTAGAACTCTCATAAATTGCTAGTGGGGTTATGAAATAGTACAGTCACTTTGGAAAATAATTTGACAGTTCCTCAAACCATGGTGTTAAACATAGTGTTACCATATAAACCAAGGAGACGTAACAGACATCTACATAACAGTCTACACCCAACAAGAGAAAGATGAATGTTCTCCTCAAGTACACCTGGAACATCCTCCTATATATAGACTATTTGGTAGCCAAAAAAATAACCTTGGGTACATTTTAAAGAACTGAAACCACACAAAGAATGTTTTCTCATTATGATGGAAAGAAATGAGAAGTTAATAATAGAAAGACCTTTGGGGAATGCACAAAAAGGTTAAAATTAAACAATACATTCTTTTTAAATCAGTAGATCAAAGAAGAAACAATAGAGCTAACAGTAGGAATAAATGAAACATAATGTAGAAAACCAATAGAGAAAATCAATGAAATCATCAAAAAGAATCAACAAAATTAATACATTTAAGTTTAACTCCCTAAAGAAAAAAGACTCAGGTTACTAAAATCAGGAATAAGAGAGGAAATATGTCTTATAACCTTACATAAATAAAAAAAGATTACAATCATGTGCCACATAATGACCACATAAGACTATATCACCTGTGATGTAAGGTAGTAATCGTTCGTGTAAGTACATTCTATGGTAAAATTAATGACAAACTTGAATAATAACAATTTTCACAGAAGATATCCCTATCATCTAGTGAAGCACGACTGTATATAGGAATACCATGCCCATTGTATGCCAACAATTTAAATAACCTAAATGAAATGAGAAAATTCCTACAAAGATGCATACTACTGAAACTAAGGAAAATAAGTAGAAAAATTAAATAGACATACAAGTGTCGATATTTAATTACTAATTACAAAACTTATACACAAAAAAATCCCAGGCATTTTTCTAAGCTTCACAATGAATTTTATCAAATAATTAAAGGGAAATCAGTACCAATTCTTTACAAATTCTTCCAAAAGCTATAAGGGATAAAACACTTTTCTGAAATGAATATAATCCAGAGATGGCAAAAATATCACAAGAAAACTACAGACCAGACTTTATGAATATAGACCCAAAAATCATTATCAACATACCAGCAAACTGAATACAGCAACATGTACAAATTATTGCATAAAATTATAAAGTGACATTTTTCCTAGGATTGGAAAATTGGCTCAACAAACAAAAACAAATGTTATCTATTAATCAATCAATATTAACCAATAAAAAACAAGCGAATAATCTCAACAAACTAAATAATCATCTCAATAATTACAGAAACAACATTTGTCAAAATCTGACACCCTTTCATGTGAAGCAGTTTCCTTTCAACCCTCGGTCATCTAGAAAATGAAATCAACCATAATATTCAGATTGCTAGGCATTCCCACTAATTAAGGTCTTATACATTACTCAAAAATAGTGATTCTAAGTGCCAGAGATTAGCTCAGTAGCGCCGCGCCTGCCTCACAAGTGCAAGGTCCTGAATTTGATCCCCAGTACCAAAAAAAAAAAAAATGACTCTAGGCTACAAAAGCATTCTAAATATTTTTTACATTACTCACAATTACATCTCATACCCATTCTGTGAAGAACTAAAGTATTTTCCTCAAATCAAATATCAGCCACAATGCTTATGCTAGTTTACTCAGCCTTTGTAAAGATACAATAACATATAGTTGGAGACAAATAGATGTGATAAATTCCCAATATGATGATTGTCATCATATTGTTTACCTAAAATGTACCAATAAACCGAATGAATTTAAAAAACTAATAATCATTGGCTCTATAACCTCTAGTAAATTAAAAGTCACCATTAATTAGCCAGAAGGATATAATTAGATTATATTCTACCTAAGATTTCCTGACCCTACAAAGTACAAAGATGAAAATGGAACTGATTGATTTAGCAACAAAAAACAAATTGTTCTGTTAATGTAGCAGAGAATACAGGTGATTCTAAAGCTGCTAGCCCCAACTTTAGGAACAGTCAGTGAACCAGTATTCCACATTACTCTTTCAAGAACAAAAATATGAATTCAGGGATTAGATGTCAACACCCATAGCTTTTTTTTCATTTCTTTTATATCTTGATCTTAATTGTGTTTCTATTTGTTTGTTTGTTTTTTGCAGTACATTTGAAAGGACAAAATTCTTTTATCTTAATAAAAAAATTAAATTAGATCAGCACAAAATGTATCTGTTTTATTCTTTGCTCCTTTGGGATATTCTCTCACTAGTAATTATCACTTATGACAAGTTAAAAGCCTTGATGTCCCTCACTTCTAGTTCATAGCATATAAAAAAAAGTCCATGAATATAACTCATTATTTCAGTTATACAAAACCAAAACATCTTCCTAAGGCACTGAATTTCACGGAATCTTGTTTAAATAGACAGAAAACAGGTTCATATTGAGGTCAGTTCACAGTTAATCCAACAGCATAAAATAGCAGCATTATAATAATAAATTATCTAAACTTCTTTGTAGTTTTCTTTAGAACTCATTAGATTTTTCATTTTTATTGTGTGTTTGCCTTCCTAATTGCAGTACTCATCTTAATATCTTGCATGCTTTTTATTTTATTTTGCTTTAGTTAATTTTGGGGGGGTTTTAATTGACAAATTAAAATTATATATATTCATAGTACACACAAGATGCTTTGATATGTACATACTTTGAATGATTAAATTGATCTCACATATAATTTCAAGCTTCTATTATTACTTCACAAGGATTTTTTTTCTTTTTGTATACATCAGTGTATTCAGTAGGATGTTTTGACGTATATACATGTAGAATGGCAAAATTGCACTAATTAACATGGGTATTACCTCATATTCTTGTCTTTTTTTTTTTAGTACCAGGGATCGAACTCGGGATCTTGCACTTGCAAGGCAGGCAGCAGAACCACTGAGCTAAATCCCCGGCCCATACACCTGTTATTTTTAAGATGAAAATATATAAATTCTACTTTGCAATTTTCAAGAAAAAACATTATGATTAATTATAGTCATCATGTTATACAATAGATTCTTGAATGAATTCCTCCTAATTGAAATTTTGTATCCTTTGACCAATATCTCCCCTTCTACCTACTCACCCTCACCACCCGCTAGCCATCATTCAGCTCTCTATTTCTGTGAGTTCAGTATTTTTAGACTCCACATATAAGGGAGATCAAGTGGCATTTGTCTGTCTGTGACTGGCTTATTCCACTCAACATAATCTCCTCTAGGTTCACCCATGTTATCACAAGTGACAGGACTTCCTTCTTTATTAAGGCTGAATAATATTGTATGGCGCATATAAACCATATTTCTTTACCTAGTCATTCATTAAGGGACATTTAGGTTGCTTCCATATCTTAGTTACTGTGACTAATGCTGCAAAGAATGTGGGAATGTAGATATCTCTTCCTATTCATTTCATTTCCCTTGAATATATACCCAAGACTAGGACTGCTACATCATACTCTGGTTCTATATGTAATTCTTATCAGACATCTTCATATTGTTTTCCACAATGACTGTACTCATTTACACTCCCAGCAATAGTGTGCAAGAGTTCCTTCTCTCCACATCTTCACCAAAACTTGTTCTTTCTATTTTTATAATAGCCATATTACAGGTGTGAAGTGATATTTCATTATGGCTTTGATTGGTATGTACCTGACACTGAGCAACTTTTCAAATATCTATTGGTCAGTTAGATGTCTTTTTCTGAGAAATGTCTCTCAGGACCTTTGCTTGATTTTTAATAGTTAATTTTTTTCCTATTGCAGTGGATTCTTTATTTTATATATTAACTCCTTATCAGTTATATGGTTTGCAGATATTTTCTCCCTTCTGTAGGTTGTCTATTCACTCTATTGATTATTTCTTTGCTGTCCAGAGCCTGTTTAGTTTGATGAAACCCATTTGTCTATTTTTGCTCTTATTGCCTGTGTTTTGGAGGTTATATCCAAAAGTTCATTACAAAGAAAAATGTCAACAGCTGGGAATTTATCTCAGTGGTTCTGCCACCTGCCACACAAGCACAAGGTCCCAAGTTCGAGCCCCAGTACCAAAAAAAAAAAGTCAAGAAGCTTTTTCCCTATATTTTCTTCTTTAGTCTGATAGTTTTAGGTCTTTAATATATTTTAATATAGTCTTTAATATATTTTTAGTTCACATTTGTATATGATGTCAGATAAGGTTCAATTTCATTCTTCTGCATGTGGCTATTCAGTTTTCACAACACCATTTATTGAAGGGCCTGTCCTCTTCCTGTTGTGTTTTCTTGACACCTTTGTTGAAGATCAATTGACTGTAAACAGATTTATTTCTGGGATTCCTTTGATGTTACTTTGGTCAATACATCTTTTTTATGCCAGTACCATACTTTTTTCATTACAATAGCTTTGCAGTATATTTTGAAATCAGGAAGTCTGACGCTTCCCACTTTGTTCTTTTTGGTCAACATTGTTTTGGTTACATTAGCAGAATAAAGGATTAAAATCATACAATTATCTCGATGTGTAAAAGCTTTTGAAAAAATTCAAGAGAGCAATTAAGGAACTAAGCAAATAAAAGGCATCCAAATTGCAAAGGAAGAAGAAAACTGTCTCTACAGATATCATGATCTTATATATAGAAAATCCTAGATTCTACTTTTAAAAAAACTGTTAGAATAAACAAATTCAGTATGTTTGCATGATATAAAACCAACATACAAAGTCAGTAGCATTTCACAAACTAACAACAAACTATCCAAAAAAGAAATCAAGAACATAATCTCCCTTATTATATTACCAAAAATAAAATAAAATACTTAGGAATAAATTTAATAGAAGCCTAAAACAATCCTAAAATTTATACAGAACCACTTATAAATATTAATATCCATTTGCATCTCCTAAATTTAAATATTTACAGCAGTAAAAGTTCTTAGTTAAGGAAAATGCTGGCTGAAGAATGAAAGTTGGATTAGGATTAAAAATTGGCTACAGGTAACTGAAATTGTTAGGCTGACAAGGGCTTTTAAAATGGGAATGGAATGGGCTTCTCAAAAGGAAGGGGATCAAGAGACAGCTAGAGGGGGGAAGGAAGGGAAGGGAAAGAGGATGAAAAAAGTAACAAAGATGGTTATGTACGTGTACCAACTCCCCACAAGGAATGTAAACATTATGTACTACAAACACGTGTTAATAAATAAAAAATGAAGATTCAAATGCAGAACCACTGTCCCCCAATTTCATGAAATATCCAATTTTACCCTCTTTTTCTCTTTTCCTATTCCACTGTCTCAACTTCTTGCTTCCAGATTATATGCCTCTCTATCTTTCCATCCACTACCCATTCTTCAGCATAATTTCAGTTTTCAGTCTCCACTTTCTTCCTGGATACACAATATTCTCTTCTCACAAATTTGGCGCATTGATAGACTATTCTCAGCATAATTCTTACCCATTAAGATGACTTACCCATTAAGTATCACAGATACAGTGCCTAATGCCCACAATACTTTAGGGGTATATAAAAATATTTTAACTTTTAATTTTGTCAGGTAAAAATCTGCAAACCAAGACCAGACCAGGCCACAACAAGTCTTTATTGCAAGGACAATCTGCCAGGTTATCTCTGAACAAAGGAGAGACAAAAGCAATATGGCCAGGATGGAGAGTCCTTTTTATAGGAGCTGGGGTGGGTTTGAGTGAGGTAGTGGCTAGGGACTGGAGAAGCCTGTGACGTCACTAGCTGGTAGGAGGAGAGCAAGTATTTGGTTACTCTTTTGGTGGGAGTAGGGGCATGTTGGGGAAAAGAAGGTAGCTTTTATGTACAGCAGCCACCCTAAATTGGAGGGAAATCCATCAAATTTCTTTTAAAATCTAAAGAAAAAATGAATTAAAATGAAAATAAATAATAATGGATTATATTTATCTTTATACAATGCAGTAACAGAATGTAATTTTAATAATTTTATAGATGAAAGAATCCACAAATGTAAAAGTTTCTAGGTCTCATAGATGCTATAATAGCTCCTAAATTCTGAATCAGCCCAGACCTGAATTCCTACTAGTCCAGTGGCCTTATGAGTAATCTCCAAACCAGAAGTGACTGTATGAGTAAAATTTTCAAACCCTGATTTACAGCGATGGTTGATAACTCACTAAATTTACTAGAAATCATTAAATTGTCACATAAAATAAAGCATATTTTATGATATGTAATATACACCTCATTAAATTACTTTTTTTAAAATATAGAGTGAAAAGAAAAGCAAGTGTAAAGACAAAAAGATGGATTTCAGATTACTTCTTTGAGATTCAATAGCTTAACCAGAATGTGCTAAAATAAAAATCAAAGTCTTATCTACCTTAATATGATCATATACGTGTAACAGCAACAATATACAAATGTGGGAAAAGGACAGCACCGCCAAAAATGACAAAACGCTCTATATTTGAGAGTAATTATGGTGTGAAAAAACCTAACTCATTGTAGTAGTAATTAAGGGAGCCTGGTTACAATTAAGCACAGGAAGGATATTAAAACTTCCAAAAGATATTTCTTTAAGCCACAACAAAAGAATAAGAGCAAAAGAATAATTGGAACCACATCCAAACCCACTTCCTTGTTATTTACCAGTATCATCTAAGAACACTGCTTAGATGCTGACATTAGACAATCTTCAGTGAACAACTTTAAATCACATTAAGACTAAAAGAAAATCAAAAGAATTTTATGACAAGGGTTAAAAGTTTAGAGCCTTGAAACTACAAAAAATTTGGTACTCACTACAAACCACATCCCGGCAACCAATATGTCTCTGCAATGAACTACTTAAAATGGTTTTGTTGTGGTTGAGGCAATCATCTCTGAGTTAATAATTAGCTACTAGTCAAATCAAGTGTAATTTGTCTATTGTATGCTAGCTCACTTTTAAAAGAAGTACAAAATCTCATTTTTAGCAGCAACATTGAATGTTATAATCATTCATTTGTCATCCGATGTAATGCAATCAAAACAAGTAGAAAAGCATGTTTTTACCACTACATGAAATCACAGTCATTTTTCAGGCAGCTGAAATTAAGTACAAATGTTATGCGCTTAATGCAAATGAAACTTTATATATTTTTAAAAGAATACTTTATAAAAAGGTAAAGTTTTCTATTATGCTACTTTGAAAAGTATCTAGAAATAGCGCCTCTCACTTACATAAAGCAGATTTTAATCATTTTGTGGTTTTGTTGTTGAATTTAGAATCTATAATGTTATTTTAAATTGAAATACAAAGTGAAATTAATCAAGATTTCTGTACTATGAAAAGTTGTAAGTCTGATAATAAAACAATTATGCCCAATAAGCAACTTTTAAATCTCAGCACATTTCCAACACTGTGAAATATTTTTCAAAAACGTGATACATAAAATTAATGCTCATCATCAGTAGAATACTTTCTAATTTACAAGAATTTTTCACATCCTTTATTGCATTGGATCCTGAAAACAACCCTGTATGCTAGTAGAGGAAACATTTGTAGATTGCTCCCTCAACACTCATTTCCCCTTCCTGTATCCAAAAAGAAACCACATCATTCTCTTGGGGATCAACCTCTCCCCCGGTCTCAGCCATATGACTTGGGTAGAATTAACCCCACCCTAATACTGGTTATGGCCTAAGCAAATCAGCAAATTCTGTCTTTCAGACCTCATTAATCAGTTTGGAATGGTCACTAACCTGACACTAGTAAAACAGACACTCTTACTTTCTGGGAAAGAACTTCCTTTTTCCTTTATGGGAATCACTGTAAGATTACCTCCATTATATAGGATAAGAATGTAACATCTTGAACCAAGCTGACATAACTCCACCAAAGGGAGGATGGAAGAAAAGAGGCAAAAAAAGGAAAAGGAAGAGAGTACAGAATAGGACTGAAACCAGGAAATTTTTTGAAAAGATAAGCAAGACAAAGACAAAGGCAAAAAGAGATACCCAGACTGGAGACGCACACATGAAAAGAAAGGAGGGAACCCAGAGACAAGGAATAAGGGAAATGCAAAAAGAGAGAAACAGGACTCTGGATAAAGTGGGTTCAGAAGACAAATATATTCTCCCCACCCAATGTCTTCCAATTTAGGTGGACTTGAGCACAAGTCATTTAGTCACTGCTGCCCTTTGAACTCTATAACCAGTAAGCACAGCTCAGAGGCTATTTTGAACTGGGCAGTTGTAGTAAGTACACCTAACAGAATGTATAGATAAACAAAAGCCTTTAGAGATTTAAATCAAGATTCCTACGTAGGATATATGAGGCCCCTAACAGTCTTGGTCCAATCAAATTTTCTGACCCTGTCTTCTGCCCTTCCTCACTCATATCCCAAGTTCTAGCTTTGTCATCATTTTTGTCTTTGCATTTGCTATTAGCCATGCCAAGATGTCACCTCTCTCTCCTGCCCCCTAGTGAACGCCTACCAGTTCTTCAAGACATAGCTCACTAACACCTTCAACTCTCCCACGTGACTTGGCTATTAAACCTGGAACAGATGTGTCACCTCCCTCTCCCACCAGGTTAGTCCAGGGCCTGGAAAATACAAAGTGCTCTGTTGGTTAGAGCAGGAGAAAAGGTTGTCATCTATAACTCCAAATGCTATTTTTCTCAAGATTCCTATATGTCAAAAGAAATACTTGTCCCATCACTATCTTCACTCCATGACTATCTTCATGGAGTGTCACAT